>NC_090649.1:486399061-486699061 GCF_040937935.1 Hyperolius riggenbachi
GATACAAAGGATGTAAACCTGGCTTCAGGGGCATAAAGAGATCATTTGCATATTCAGCAGTGATGCATTGTGGGTAGCCCCAGTTACACATTTAAATCTAAAATATCGCAAATACCTTCAGTTTTAAGAAGGCAAACCACACTGAGCATTGATTTTTTTTTTTTTAATAGGAGGGCTTTTCAGTCTCTTTTAGTTCCCTTATACCTTCCTAGTGGTTCTGGGTCACCCCGAGCTGCTTGGTTACAGAGACATTACAAGATTATACATCATAGGACAAGTTATACAAGGCAAATGGGGTACAAAATACATGATCATGTAATTTGGGCTGGTTAGGTAGGTCCAGTAATACAAGTACAGGCTGTCATAGGAAAGGAGCACACAATCATGTAGAATACACTAGGGAAGGGAGAGGGCACAGGATACATGATCATGTTATTTGGGCTGGTTAGGTAGGCCCAGTAATATAAGTACGAGGCGGTCATAGGGAAGGAGCACATGATCATGTAGCGTACACTAGGGAAGGGATAGGGTACAAGATACATGATCATGTGATTTGGGCTGGTTAGGTAGGTCCAGTAATACAAGTACAGGCTGTCATAGGAAAGGAGCACACAATCATGTAGAATACACTAGGGAAGGGAGAGGGCACAGGATACATGATCATGTTATTTGGGCTGGTTAGGTAGGCCCAGTAATACAAGTACGAGGCTGTCATAGGAAAGGAGCACACCATCATGTAGAATACACTAGGGAAGGGAGAGGGTACAAGATACATGATCATGTGATTTGGGCTGGTTAGGTAGGCCCAGTAATACAAGTACGAGGCTGTCATAGGAAAGGAGCACACCATCATGTAGAATACACTAGGGAAGGGGGAGGGTACAAGATACATGATCATGTGATTTGGGCTGGTTAGGTAGGTCCAGTAATACCAGTACAGGCTGACATAGGAAAGGAGCACACACTCATGTAGAATACACTACGGAAGGGAGAGGGTACAAGATACATGATCATGTGATTTGGGCCGGTTAGGTAGGTCCAGTAATACAAGTACGAGGCTGTCACTAGGGAAGGGAGAGGGTACAAGAGACATGATCATGTGATTTGGGCTGGTTAGGTAGGCCCAATAATACAAGTGTGAGGCTGTCATAGGAAAGGAGCACACTCATGTAGAATACACTAGGGAAGGGAGGACCCTGCCAGAGGCTTACAATCTAAGGGGAGGGGAGATGGACACACTAAGTTAAGCTGTAGAATAAGTATTTAGTAGAGAGTTACTGTGTGGTAGGGGGTGGGTCAGCCATCTTGAAGAGGTAGGTTTAGAGGGCTTGTTTGAATGTGTTGAAGGAGAGGGCAAGTCTGATGGGTGGTGGAAGAGAGTTCCAGAAGGTGGGGGCGGCTCTTGAGAAATACTGCAGGCGCGCATGGGAGTGGGAAATGTGCGGGGTAGTTACGCGAACACCGCTGGAGGACTGGAGGGGACGGCCTGGTGTGTATCTGTGAACAAGCTCCGAGATGTAGGTAGGACAGGTTGCATATACTGTATATTGCCACTCTGGCATAGTGTGAACCAAACCTAAGGCCTTAATCATTTCTGGAGCAGTGTGAACCAGACCTAACACATCAATCTTCTCCGGAGCCATGTGAACCAAACCTAACGCCTTAATCTTCTCCATGCAACAGCAAAATACAGAACGCATTTCCCTGCACGTTCTGAAAACACTTGCGTAATTGAAGGGCAGAATTGCTGATCTTGTATGTCCTTATGACAGTTGCACAAGCGTTTGTCAGAACTATCTTTTCGGTAAAAGATGTACGTAATTGTTTTCACAAACATCACAGCCTCCAAAAATGATCTCAGATAACGCAGAGTTGAGTTAATAAACCACAAAAGACATCTAAATGAACTGTGTGCAGAGAGAAGTGTAGACAAGCAGTAATGTAAACAACAAACCACAAAGCTGAACCATTTCCCTTGTTTAGTGTTATTCTAAAATGCTGCTGATCATTATATTATTTTCACAAATAATGTGCAGGAATGCAGGCATCAAACTAACAAACGGTGACTTCGGTAATACCTTTAACTAATCGTACATAGTTTATTGCGAGCTTTCGAAACGTTAAAGGACAACTTTAGTGAGAATAATAATGGAGGCTGACATATTTATTGCCTTTTAAGCGATACCAGTTGCCTGGCTGTCCTGTTGATCTGCTGCCTCTAATACGTTCAGCCATAGCCCTAGAACAAGCATGCAGCAGATCAGGTGTTTCTGACATTATTGTCAGATCTGACAAGACTAGCTGCATGCTTGTTTCTGGTCTGATTCAGACACTACTGCAGAGAAATAGACCAGCAGGGCTGCCAGGCAACTGGTATTGTTTAAAAGGAAATAAATATAGCATATACCTCTCAGTTCAGTTATCCTTTAAGTTTCTTCTTCGGGCTTTATACAGAACTGGATCGGAATAATGTGTGGTGTATTGGTAGCTTTATGCAATCATTTGTGCAACTCGCCTGTATGAATACTTGCCATGCTGTGGGTAGGTGCACATATAACATAACATGAAAGGCCGCGTTTTATGTCACGTTTCATTTTATGTTGTGTGCGTTTTTATGCGTTTTTGCTGCATTTGCGTTAGCGTTTTTATCGCAGATGCGTTTTGCATGCGTTTTAATGCGTTTGTGGTATGCACATGCGTTTTGTAGCTTTTCTGTCCCTAGGAAGACAACAGGAAGCGGAAATACACCAGAACACAATTTTTCTTAGAACGCATAAATAAACGCATTGAAAACATATACCATTGCATTTCCATTGACTTTCATTATATGCGTTTTTAAAGATTATGCAACAAAACCAGCTGCGCATATGCGGTTTTTATATGCATTTTTTCCTGTGGCCCAAAGACTTCCTTTAGCGGCAATAACGCAGAGCTTTCTGCCACGCTTGCGTTTCTGCTGATTGTGCACCTAGCCTGTGTGTTTGGGCAGGGGAACACCAAGAGAGCTTTTAAAAACGCTGGCGCTTCGAAAAGCGATTGGCTAATGTTTTTGAATGGGATTGATCACACCAGAGTCAGCGATGTGATTTTTTTCCCAAATGCAAACGCGGGTCCTGCAGAATTTTGGTACGGTGCAATATAGTCATTAAAGAAAACCCGAGGTGGGATTTAATTATGTTAGTGGGGCACAGAGGCTGGTTGTGCACACTAACACCAGCCTCTGTTGCCCCATGGTGTGCCTCCAGGACCCCCCTGCGCGCCGCTATCCCCTCCGCAGTGCTGGCGACACACAGCGTGTCGCCAGCACAACGTTTACCTATGCTGCGTCCCCCGCCTCCTCTGTATCGGCGCTACCAGCCCGCATCCCTTCCCTCCTGCTGATTGGAGGGAAGGATCGCGGGCGGGTAGCGCCGATACAGAGGAGGCGGGGGAGCGGTGCTGACTGACGCAGCATAGGTAAACATTGTGCTGGCGACACGCTGTGTGTCACTAGCACTGCGGAGGGGATAGCGGCGCGCAGGGGGGACATGGAGGCACACCATGGGGCAACAGAGGCTGGTGTTAGTGTGCACAACCAGCCTCTGTGCCCCACTAACATCATTAAATCCCACCTCGGGTTCTCTTTAAACAATGTAAAGTATAGGATAAGTTAAAATTCGCTCTAAAAAGCGATGAACAGAGCGATTTACCTAGTGTTTTGTTTTTTTTCAAAAGCTGTTCACTTCTAGGTCTTAGTGAATGCTAACGTCCTGCCCTGAGCCCCTGCGGCTTCGTAGCGCTAGCGATGCTACTCTGATAAGGCGTGTTATTTCTGATAAGGCATGTTAACTCAGATAAGGCATGCTGTTTGTCGTAGTGAATCAATCCCACTGACTCTATATGTTTGTTGTATACTACCCCTCCTCTGGTCTCCCCTCCCCATTCCCTTTAGATTGTAAGCTTGCAAGGGCAGGGCTCTCTCCCCCTTTTGTGTCTTGGAAATCATTATACTTTTTATTCATCATGTTACTTTTATCACTGTCATTACCAATTCTGTATTTTGTATCGTTTTTGTATTTTGTCCCCAATTATGTATTTTGTACCATTGTCTATATTATTATGTACCCCATGTTTGTATCTTATTTTGTACAGCGCCACAGAATATGTTGGCATTTTATATATCAATAATAATAATAATAACTACAGAAAGAGAAGCAGGCAGGTGAAGTCATGGTGAGGGACGGGATGGGGGTTTCTATTTAAAGAGAATCTGTATTGTTAAAATCGCACAAAAGTAAACATACCAGTGTGTTAGGGGACATCTCCTATTACCCTCTGTCACAATTTCGCCGCTCCTCGCCGCATTAAAAGTGGTTAAAAACAGTTTTAAAAAGTTTGTTTATAAACAAACAAAATGGCCACCAAAACAGGAAGTAGGTTGATGTACTGTATGTCCACACATAGAAAATACATCCATACACAATCAGGCTGTATACAGCATTCCTTTTGAATCTCAAGAGATCATTTGTGTGTTTCTTTCTCCCTGCAGTTCTCATGCACTGAAGTTTCAGGCTGCTCTTTTTTCTCCTGCAAACAGCTTTGCCCTTGTCTGTAATTCTTCAGTATTTGAAAGCCCAGCCAGCTCAGAGGACGATTTATCCAGCTTGTAAAAGATAAGAGAGAAGAGAGAAGCTGCTCTAATCTAAATAATACACAGGCAGTGTGCATAGAGGGGCCTGGAAGGGGGAATTCATAGCAGAACCACAACACTGAAGAACTTGGCAGCCTTCCAGACACAGGCTGACAAGTCTGACAAGGGAAAGATACATTGATTTATTACAGAGACTGTGCTAGCAGAAAGTGCTGCAGTAAGCCAGAACACATTAGAATAGCTTTTGGAACTTGTAGGATGATAAAAAACAGGATGCAATTTTTGTTACGGAGTCTCTTTAACAAACTGTAAATCTATTATAAAAAATATGGGCAATTTAATTTTGACAAAGCGTGTGATATCTGTACGAAATAGCACAACAATCAGCCCCTTGACAAAGCATTGATGCTCAAGGAATCTTCCCAATATACGTAGAAGGCACGGATGTGCTGGTAAGGAATTTGCCTTGCAACTTATTCAGTGACGGTGAGATTCTGTTATGCCTGCCTGCCATCATTTTCAGTCTGCAGGATCGGCTCCTTAAAATGTAGCATTAGGCTGCATTCACAGTGAGACGTTACAGGTTGACGTTAGAGCAGCCTGTAACGCAGCCCAACTCACAGTAATGAAAAATCAATGGGCTGTTCACAGTGCCCACGTTGCGTTACAGTGTAACGCTGCACGTTCAATGAAAGTGCTGCATGCTGTGCGTTATATGTGGTTTTAGCTGCGTTAGACTGTTTGCACATGCTCAGTAATGTTGTTTTATTGTTTTTTGTGTGCAGGAGAGGAGGAGGGGAGAGTCTGCTATTTTGCCTAGCCACATGGCTAATTAATATTCACTGCACTGCAATGCTGGTTCTTTGCCTGCTGGCAATGATTCATATGAATCATTCACTGCCTGCTAGCAATGATTCATATGAATCATTCTCGGCTCTCTGCCTGCTAGCAATGATTCATATGAATCATTGCCGGTTCTCTGCCTGCTAGCAATGAGTCATATGAATCATTCTCAGCTCTCTGCCTGCTAGCAATTATTCATACGAATCATTCTCGGCTCTCTGCCTGCTAGCAATGATTCATATGAATCATTGCCGGTTCTCTGCCTGCTAGCAATGATTCATATGAATCATTGCCGGTTCTATCGAACAAAACGGCGCACCAAGCGCCGCATAACGCGGCTCTATGTAGCGTCCACCTTTAGCACCACCAAGCGTTGCGTTAGGGGAACGTTATGCGACCTTGCAACGCAACGTCCCACTGTGTAAGAGCCCTTAGGTAGATTAAAGGACACCCGAGGCGAAAATAAATGAATGAAATAAACTATTTTATCTATCTTCCTTCTACTAAAAATTACTTAAGATATTCCAGTTTTATGTTTAAATCTACTTTTTAAGTTTTAACGGTTTTGTTGTTTTTGCTCAGTGACACATTCATTGAAGTATACCAGAGCTAAAATCTATGAACTATTGACCCTTTTTATCTCTTTCCTGCTTTCAGAAGCCATTTTCTGCTAGGGAAGAGTTTTATAGTTGGAATTTCTTATCAGTGAGGGTCACACTGTAGTCACTTCCTGTCTGAGTCAGGACTGAGTCAGCCACTTACATACCTGATATTTAACACTTTCCGGCAGAGAAAGAAAAAAAAGAAAGACAGCATAGTTATTTGTGCGCTAGGCACTGTACATACACGTGTCTACCTCATCATGTCACCTCGGGTATCCTTTAAGCACTATGATTATCTTCTGCTACAGCTATGACATGTATGATGCATGAGGCATCATGCCCAAAAGAAGAATACATTAACAGACTGATTTGGCAGTGCATACTGTTTAGGCCTTTCCCAAGGTGGGTGTCTGAAGTCAAGGCTGGGGGGCCTAAAGGACAAATCCAAGAAATGTCACTGGATTGGGGAGCAGAATGTGGAAAACATTTTTACTTTGCCCCTTTTTGTCATTTTTGAATTTTATAGTTATAGGCTTTGAATTAAAATATTCCCTAAACTATTAGTTTAGCTCACTCCAGAAGCAGACTGGTCTGTCCCAGAGCTCTGAATGCCATAGCTACAGCTTGAAAAGTGGGCTATAATAGCTAAGAAAATGTGATGTCAATTTTTAATTTATATTATCTACCCTCAGTCAACAAAATGTAGAAACTTGGGGGTGATGGTGCTTTTAAGTGTGATCTATCTGTCTACGGAAAGGCCTAGGCTGTCAGCAAAGGCAGGGAAGAACAACCAGGGCCCCAGCGTAGTACCCACGGTTACCTACTAACGTACCCCCTTTATGCTCCTCTACAGTACAATGAACCACCGAGCTAAAAGGATAAGACTGTTAGCAGTCCAAGGGGTCAATCCTCCTCTATCTTCACACTAACAACCAGGGCCCTAATGTCAATCCCTCTGTTACATCCTAGTGTGCCACCCCCACACTACCGGCCCTTCTCCCTCTTGTTTCTTTATCAAACAGTAAAGATTGCACTGTCAGCAGACCATGGGATCAGTCCTCTTTATCCTCCAGCTTAATAACCAGGAACCATCAGTGCCTCCTGATGGCTCCTCGCCAAGCCTGACAACCAGGGACCTAATACAGATCCCCCCGGAGAACTCTTGTGTCCTCTCCTAGAATATACTTAATGTATATTCACTCTTTTTATAATGAATTGTTAACAGCTCTGTCCTTTTCTTTACTACAGCAACCCTTTAATGTTGGCAAATAGTCTTGATGTGTTACCTTTGCACCTCTAACCGCCCCCCCATCTCTACCCCCCCCCCTTTGCCTCCTACCCAGAAGGCTGTGTGAATCATGGCTGCCACATGATGCACATAAATCAGGACCTTCCACTATCAGCATTGTTCCCACAAGGACCATAATTCAGTCACTGCTGATGAAGTCACCGGCTTTGATATATATATTTCTCTACTGTTGTCAGGTATAACAATAAAGAAAAGAAAGTTGAAAACAGAATGCCACATCCAGCTATTGTCGGCTCGTCACAGTCCTGCGGCTCCAAACTTTTATTGTGCAGAAGAGAAATTGCAGCAGGTTGCTTTGTTCAAGAATTAGGCCGTCAGCGCCATGATATACGGCGGAGATTGGGCCAATCACGTTGCGTCTGTACTCAGCCATACAGGGGAGTTATTCATGCTTGATACATTAAAGCCAAACAATGTAACGTATGATGGGACAGGGAAATACGGCCTTTCATCAGTCTGTACACCTGGTCAATCGCCACCATCGGCAAGCAGGTGCAGCTGGTCTACTGCTTCAGGTGGGGCATTTGGTAAACAAATATTTAGATTAGGACCTGTTTAGATAGAAGACTCTGCAGTGGTCATGTAGTCAAATCAAATCAAATCAAAGATAGCTATATTGGCATGACCAAGATTCATACAGGCATTGCCAAAGCAAGGGGTAATGGGGGACTTGGAAGGGGGTGGGGTAGGGGTACAGTGGGTTAGCAGTTCATGGACATTTTTAGGTTTACAGTTAATTTCTGCTCTTCTCAGTCTGTGGCATGCTGTGACATAGTGTGCAGCGATTGTCACTGTGGTTTCCTCCTCTCAGTCTGTGGCATGCTGTGACATAGTGTGCAGCGATTATCACTGTGGTTTCCTCCTCTCAGTCTGTGGCATGCTGTGACATAGTGTGCAGCGATTGTCACTGTGGTTTCCTCCTCTCAGTCTGTGGCACGCTGTGACATAGTGTGCAGCGATAGTCACTGTGGTTTCCTCCTCTCAGTCTGTGGCATGCCATGACATAGTGTGCAGCGATCATCACTGTGGTTTCCTCCTCTCAGTCTGTGGCATGCTGTGATGTAGTGTGCAGCGATTGTCACTGTGGTTTCCTCCTCTCAGTCTGTGGCATGCTGTGACATAGTGTGCAGCGATTGTCACTGTGGTTTCCTCCTCTCAGTCTGTGGCATGCTGTGACATAGTGCGCAGTGATTGTCACTGTGGTTTCCTCCTCTCAGTCTGTGGCATGCTGTGACAGTGTGCAGCGATTGTCACTGTGGTTTCCTCCTCTCAGTCTGTGGCATGCTGTGACATAGTGTGCAGCGATTGTCACTGTGGTTTCCTCCTCTCAGTCTGTGGCATGCCATGACATAGTGTGCAGCGATTGTCACTGTGGTTTCCTCCTCTCAGTCTGTGGCATGCTGTGACATAGTGTACAGCGGTTGTCGCTGTGAATTCCTCTTCTCTTAGTAGAATGTAGTTTTCTCTCATCCTTTATTATGTGAAAGTCTGGAAATAGATCAATTTCTTAAAGAAGGTTTCCCTGGTTGCAGTATATTTGGGGCAGTGCTATTTCCCCAGTGGTTGCCAGCTGTATGACCACTGATCCATGGCCACCCCACACAATCCAATGGCAGAGTTCAAAAAGGGTAGATGGTTCAGTGGTTGCAGAGGTGTACATCAACTGCAATGGTTCTCAAATCATGTTTGCAGTTTCTAAAACCAAATCCAAAAGAGTTTTATTGGCACGGCCAATATAATAATCAGAGGTCAATTCCTAACACAAATTCGGCGGCCTCGTGTTTGTAATTATGCACCACCCAATATTGGGGAGACACTCAGGTACCCAGAACAATATTCAATCAAAAACAAAATATCTGTGGGCCCGTCACCCGGCGCACACCATGAGGCCTCCTCACTCACACACAGCACTGCCAAACTGTGTGTGAGTGAGGAGGCCTCGTGGTGTGCGCCGGGTGGAGGGCCCACAGA
Source organism: Hyperolius riggenbachi (assembly GCF_040937935.1). Classification (NCBI taxonomy): domain Eukaryota; kingdom Metazoa; phylum Chordata; class Amphibia; order Anura; family Hyperoliidae; genus Hyperolius; species Hyperolius riggenbachi. Next base: position 486,408,417 of record NC_090649.1, read on the forward strand.
TGTCCAAATATGATTGGGTAACCGATTGATTTGCATAGGCTGCGGCTGGGTGATCAATTCGGTAACATACCATCATGGGGACAGTGGGTGAAATATGATACAAGCTCACATGGTCCAGATTGGTTTTAGAGATTTTAATAGGGTGTGAACCATGTTTTGTATTACATATTTTGCAGGCTATGATTAAAGTTATTACAAGCACAAGTAGATACTTCGGTTTTGGTTTTTGATTGAATATTAATCAGAGGGATGGAAGATCTCACTTACCAAGAAAGATTGGAAAAACTGGGCTTATTTAGCTTTGGAAAAAAAGGCGACTGAGAGGTGACCTGATTAAAGAGACACTGAAGCGAAAAAAAATGATGATATTATGATTTGTATGTGTAGCACAGCTAAGAAATAAAACATTAAGATCAGATACATCATTGTAATTGTTTCCAGTACAGGAAGAGTTAGCCATACATTGGTCGATTTGCCATTAGATCGACCAGCTGACAGATCCCTATCTGATCGAATCTGATCAGAGAGGGATCGTATGGCTGCCTTTACTGCAAACAGATTGTGAATCGATTTCAGCCTGAAACCGATCACAATCTGTGGAGCCGCCGCTGCCGCCTGTCCCCCCCCCCCCCCCCCCCCGTATACATTACCTGAGGCTGGCTCCCGGGCATCTTCTCCACGCTGCACCCGCTCCATCCCGGCGCTTCCTGTGTCACTCCGTGACCAGGAAGTTCAAATAGAGCGCCCTCTATTTGAACTTCCTGGTCACTGCAGTGACAGGGAGCGCCGGGATGGAGCAGGTGCGGCGCGGAGAAGATGCGGAGAAGACGCCCGGGAGCCAGCATCAGGTAATGTATACCTGATCGGATCGGCCGCCGCTAGCGACGCGCTCCCTACCCGCGGGCGATCGAGGGTAATTTCCCGCACGGCGCGATCGACGGATCGATCCGATTTCGGGAGGAAATCGGATCGGCGGGTGCCTTTAGCGCGAACGATTGGCAGCAGATTCGATCCCAAGATCGAATCTGCTGTCGAAACGGCTGCGAATCGGGCCAGTGTATGGCCACCTTTAAAGGGAAGGTTCAAGCAAAATAAAAAAATGAGTTTCACTTTCCTGGGGCTTCTACCAGCCCCATGTAGCCATCCTGTGCCCTCGTAGTCACTCACTGCTGCTCCAGTTCCCTGCTGGCAGCTTGCCGACCTCGGAGGTCGGCGGGCCGCATTGCGTACATTTTTACGCATTACCGCTAGTGCCTGAACATTAACACATACATTTTTACGCGTTACTGGTTCAATGCGTACATTTTTACGCATTAAACCAGTAATGCGTAAAAATGTATGTGTTAATGTTCCTGCACTAGTGGTAATGCGTAAAAATGTACGCAATGCGGCCCGCCGACCTCCGAGGTCGGCAAGCTGCCAGCGGGGGACTGGAGCAGCTGTGAGTGACTACGAGGGCACAGGATGGCTGCATGGGGCTGGTAGAAGCCCCAGGTAAGTGAAACTCATTTTTTTATTTTGCTTGGACATTCCCTTTAAGAAACTCCAGTTGTTATCTCTATGCAAACAAGCCATTAACTCTATAACTAAGTTTAGTCTTGGAGAGGGCTGTTATCTGACTTTTATTATCTCAACTGGTTTCTTTTCCTCTGCTAGAGGAGAGGTCATTAGTGCATAGACTGCTCTGAAAGACTCAGGCTAATTTCACACCAGGATGTTGCGTTAGAGGGGGCATTAAGGTCGCATAACGTCCCCCTAAAGGTCCGTACACACGCCGGACTTTAGGCAACAACGGGTCCGTCGTTGCCTCCCGCTGGGTGGGCGTGCCAGCGACAGTCCGGCGTGTGTACGCTCTGTCGTCAGACTGATACGGCTGTTTCTGAGCGATCCGCCCGGCGGATCGCTCAGAAACAGCCGTATCAGTCCCACGACAGAGCGTACACACGCCGGACTGTCGCTGGCACGCCCACCCAGCGGGAGGCAACGACGGACCCGTCGTTGCCTAAAGTCCGGCGTGTGTACGGACCTTAACGGAACGCCTGGTGGTGCTGGATCTGGACGTCGGAGTGAGCCGCGTTGTGCAGCTCACTCTGGCGTCAGTGATGCCGTGATGCGCACTCTTGTGCGCATGCGGCATCACGTGGTCCCGCCGGCCAATCGCCGCACAGAGCGGCCACTCCAGGAAGTAAACACTGCACGTCACAACGTGCAGTGCATATTAATTAGCCATGTGCCTGGCCGCTCTCCGCTCCTCCACAAGATTACTGAGCACGTGCAAGCAGTCTAGCGCGGCTCAGCCGCGTCTAAAGTACTGCATGCAGTACGTTGTCTTGTGACACAGCGTTACAATGTAACGCAACGTGGGCACTGTGAACAGCCCCATTGATTTTTCATTACTGTGCGGTGGGCTGCGTTACAGGCTGCTCTAACGTGCGCCTGTAACGTCCCACTGTGAAACCAGCCTCATTTTGAATGCTGAGTGTTGTGTAATCTGCACATATTATAGAGTGATGCAATGTTAGAAAAAACACTATATACCTGAAAATAAAAATATGAGAATATTTTCTTTGCTGCTAATCTTCTAGTAATTATTCATAGTACACAACCAATTCACTATATCATATTTTTTTTTCCGCTTCAGTGTCTCTTTAACATGTATAAATACATCAGAGGACAATATAAAAGCTTGGCAGGTGAGCTTTTTGTCCCTAGGCTTGTACGATGGACTAGACTAGAGGACATGATCTGCATATGGAGAAAAAACGTTTTTGCCATCTATTAGAAAGGGGTCCTTCACAGTGAGAGTGGTTAAAGGCAGGGCCGGCACTACCATTAAGGCAGAGGAGGCAGCTGCCCCAGGGCCCCAGAGCTTGTAGGGGCCCCCAGTGGCTACAAGAGGAAAAAAAAATTTTCAAATCGGCCTTATAGTTCCTGAGAAAATCGATTTTAAAGTTTCAAAGGAAAAAAAAAAACATTTAAAAACCTGCCGACTTTAATGGTTAATAACAAATCCACCTTAAATGCTAGAAACCCTAAATTTGCAGGATATGTTAAGGAGATCATTAGGAATAAGAGGAAAAAACAATTTTTCAAAAAGACCTTATAGTTTTTGAGAAAATCGATTTTAAAGTTTAGAAGGAAAGAAGTATAGTTTTAAATGCGGTAAATTTCACTTTTAGTAGCAAACCTAACGGTAGTGTAATTTTACATGTATAAAAAGAAAGAGCAATACATTTCCTGACGGGGTTTCCAGGGGGTCTATACGCAGCCGCAGCGCTTTGGCCAGGGATCGCTATACAGCCGCAATATGGCTGTATGAAGATCCCTGGCATTTTTTCCTATTTTCCCAAAAAAAAATTATGTTTAGAGTGTGGGATTTTTTTTTTTTTTTTTTTAATTATGTGGGGTCCCCGCTCCTGAAACTTTTTAACCCCTTGTCCCCCATGCAGGCTGGGATAGCCAGAATGTGGAGCTCTGACCGATTGGGACTTCACACCCTGACTATACCAGCTGCAAAAAAGGTCCCCTAATGCCGATTTTTGTTCCGGGGTATATGTTGGGGGGGCCCCCCAGGTTTATTTTGCCCTGGGGCCCCATTGTTGCTTAAACCGGCCCTGGTTAAAGGGACTCCGAGCAGTGCAGAAACTATGGAAAGATGCATATCATTTTAAAGCTCTCTTTCTCCTCTTTCCAATGATATATAAACCGCCACCCTACGCCTTTTAGTTTTCGCTATTTTCGCGATTGAAATTGCCGCGGCCGCGATTTCGATCGCGAAAATAGAGAAAACTAAAAGTCGTAGGGCAACGATTTAGGTGTCGTCAGAAAGAGGAGAAAGAGAGCTTTAAAATGATATCCATCAAGCCATAGTTATATTGTATTACACAGGGCGACTTTTTGTCAAAGTCAGCAGTTGCATTCAGCAGAATGGAGCTGCTGACACTGGGGAAAGTGTCGTCCTGTGTAATACAATATAACTATGGCAAGATGGATATCATTTTAAAGCTCTCTTTCTCCTCTTTCTGACGACACCTAAATCGTTGCCCTACGCCTTTTAGTTTTCTCTATTTTCGTGATCGAAATCGCGGCCGCAGCAATTTCAATCGCGAAAATAGCGAAAACTAAAAGACGTAGGGCGGCGGTTTATATATCATTGGAAAGAGGAGAAAGAGAGCTTTAAAATGATATGCATCTTTCCATAGTTTCTGCACTGCTCGGAGTCCCTTTAAAATCTGGGATATCTTACCTAAGGAAGTAGTTATGGCAAACTCTGTTTCTGCAGTTAAAGAGGGCTTGGATGCTTTCCTTGCATTGAAGGGCATAAACGGTTATAAGTACTAGGTAATTCCCGAGAGAGTTGATCCAGGGATTTATCTGATTGCCATCTGGAGTCGGGAAGGAATTTTTCCCTTTTAAGGCTAATTGGCCCAGGCCTTGTAAGGTATTTCGCCTTCCCCTGGATCAACTGGAACATGTGTGAATTCAGGATGGTGATAGTGGGGGGTTGCCAAAGCATAACATTAGCATGGGAGGAGGTGGTTCTAGAATTATAGACTTCAGTAGGGTAAAGGGCAAAGTATATAGGGTATACAGTCCAAAAGGGTGAGGAGGATATAGAGGACAGTATGAGGAGTGTGCAGTCCATGGGGTATCATGTGCCTCTCAGTTGGTGGCATGCAGTCACATATTGGGGTGCTATTTACACGGCTGTTTCCTCTTCCCCAGTAGGATGCAGAGTTTCCTCCCCTTATCCATGAAGTTGAAATTCGGGATGTGGGTAGCGTTTCTGGAAGCGGGCGGTCCTCACAGGTGCGTATTTGCTGCAGTGTAGCAGGAAGTGGGCCTCATCCTCCAGGACCCCCTGGTCACATTATCAGCACAGTCTCTCCTCCCGGGGCTTCCATGTCTGTCTGTGCCGCCCTGTCTCTATCTCCAGGCTGTGGGTGGAGAGTCTCTGGAAGTGGGCGGTCCTCACAGGTGCGTATTTGCTGCAGTGTAGCAGGAAGTGGGCCTCATCCTCCAGTATCCCCTGGTCACATTGTCTGCACAGTCTCTCCTCCCGGGGCTTCCATGTCTATCTGTGCTGCCCCGTTTCCATCTCCAGGCTATGGGCACTCAGACGGTACAGGATCAGGGTCTGTCTGTCTTTGGGGTGGTGTAGCCTCTCCAGATACGGGGCCATTGTGGACTCCCTCTGCAGGGATCGGTAGACGGAGAGTTTCTGGGAGTTCTTTATGTCGCTCCTCCATTCCTATAGGTATCGCGCCTTGCAGCTTTCTATACAATACAATAACACTTGTAAAGTGCTTTTCTCCCATAGGACTCAAAGTGCATAGATATGTCTCAGATCAATACAGGGTTGCAGGCTGGGCTGTGTTACAGAGGAAATAGTCAGGTGTTAAATGCCAGACTAAACTGGTGGCTTTATATAGTTTGGACTTAAATGGTTTCAGGGATGGAGATGTCCTGATTGGGTATGGCAGGAAGTTCCAAAGTGTACAGGCAGCATGACAGAAGGCCCTGACTCCAAGGGTTTTGAGGTGGACTCTGGGGGTGACCAAGTTATTAAATCCTTTTGATCAAAGATTGTAGGAGGTGAGATGCAGTTGCAAAAAGTCATTCAGGTATCCAGGGCCCAGATTGTGCAAGGATTTGAGTGTCAATAAGCCAATCTTAAACAGAATTCTCTATTTAATCGGTAGCCAGTGGAATGAGTGAAGAGTTGGTGTTATGTGGCAATGGAGCAGCATTCTGTACTAGCTGCAGGCAGTGCAGGTCTTTGTTTGAAAGGCCATATAGATACCATTGCAATAGTCCAGGCTTGATGTGATGAAGGCGTGAACTAGGGATGAAAGATCCGCTGGAGGTATGAGGCAATTTTTCCAACGATTTTCCCAACGACCGCCGATTTTTCTGAGTGACGAGCAGTCGTTTACGCGATCTCGTGACGTGAGCACAGGTGCAGGATCAGGCGAACGATTGAACAAGATCCCAGATGACTCCCAAAGTACCGCAATCGATTGAAGTCCCGTCGCGCATACCCGCTGGCCCGAAGATGGAGGAAGATGGATCAGCAGAGCGCTCATCAGCAGGGAGACGTCGCTGGACCCAGCTCCCGGTTTCGAGAGGTGAGTACATTGCTTTATAATCCCTTTCCTTTGGGCTTTTGCCAGGCAGTGTTGGGGTTCCGGGCTGGACACACTGCTGACGCTTTGCTTCAGGGCACATGTTCCTATCACATGCTTGTAAACTACGGTTATAGAATTGGAGCGGAATGTCGTCCACAGAAATCCAATTATGACAGCACTCAAAGCGCCAGTGGTGGGCAGAGGAGCTGCTGAGCAAGTGTGCTCAGAAATACAAACTACCTGAACTCAGAACTTCCTGTTTGCTCTAAAAGATAAGCAGCAGCATAATAACCTTTATAGAAAAACATTTATTTTTTTGCAGCTGATCGAAATCCTGCACTAAATCTGCAGTGTGTCTGCTTCCTGCTTTCATGGAAGCAGACATAGGGTTAACATCCCGTCTTTACAAATTAGCTGCTCTGCTGAGGCAGACGAGATTCCTGAGCTGACACAGCTGATAAATCAAATTACACTTTTAATTAGTCACAGATGAGGGGGGAATTAGTCAGGCTAAACTCTCTAAATACATACAGTGTGGATTAATCTGTGTTTACCTTCTGTCCTGTGCAAGAGTTCAGGTCCACTTTAATGTAGAATCCGTATCCAGTAAAAGCTGTGAAATTTGCTGGCGCTAGATTAGCAAATACCTTTCTCACGTGTCCTAATATCGTGTGACGTAAGCATGCATATTATTTTACAGCAGGTGCATTAGGCTGTGTTGTGTTTTGATACCCGATCCCTAATGATAAAGCAATTTTCACAATGCTATGTGGCCATCCATAAGGTAATCTGCATTCCTACCACTGCTGCCCAGCCAGTGATGTGCAGTGCTAATTAAAGGACACCTGAAATGAGAGTGACCTATTTATTTCCTTTTAAACAATATCCGTTACCTCGCATCCTGCTGATCTATCATACATCAGTGCAAAAACAACTACAAAACATTTGTAAACAGCTTTTTTCCGAGGACCCAAAGCGCATAAGCTTGTCTCACATCAGCGCATAGTGATGTGTACAGGGGAAAAAGTCACGTGATCATAAATGCCAGACTAAAGAGATGGCCATTCGGTTTTGATGTAAACGTTTCCAGGGTTGGAGCTGTCTTGATTAAGTTTGTCAAGGCATTCCAAAGGTTAGGGGCAGCATGACAGAATGCTGAGTCCAAAGATTTTTAGTTGGACTCTGGGGATGGTCAGGTTATTGGATCCTTTTTTTTTTAGTAGTGCCTGAACCACACGCCAGAAACAACCTTAACCACTGTCCATTTTGCTGAAATGCTCATACACTAACGTGCACGTGAGCCGCAGGCTTCCCACATTGTCCCCCGGTCCCTCGTCACCGAACACAGACCCTTCAAAGATTACAGACAAGAGATTGCCAGTAATATGATCAGGGCCGGGCCCCTCATCAAGCACGCACGCAGTCATACTGTGCCTGCACGAGTACGGCGGCGCCTGCGCAGTGAACATGCGGCCCTGTGCTACTGTGCAGGCTAGCATAGGAGAGCAGGCCAGATCAGCAGCAGTGTCCCAGCAAGCAGCCTTATTAGGATCCAGAGGCTTTCCTCTGCTTAGGTATTTGTTTCTGAGCTTCGGCTTAAAGAGACTCTGTAATAACATTTTCAGCCTTATTTATTCTACCCTATAAATTCCTACACCTGGATTACTGCAGCCTTTTCTAGTTGTACTGTCTCTGTAATATATCGAATCCTTTTTTTCTTTGTCAAGCCAGAGAGGAATGCGCTGCTTCTGCTATGATAGGGAGAAGTTATGCATGCCCCTCCACGCCCCCCTCTGCTCTCCTGTGTGTATGAGTCACATGCAAGGTCTCTGCTCACAGCCAGCCTGTCAGTCTCATGGAGCTGTGAGGATTCAAACAGCTGTGAGTGCAGAGCCCAGACAAGCAGCTTAGGCAACAAGTGGGAGTAAGATTCCAGCAGTCAAGTCAGGCTTGAGATGAGCCTCTGCAAACAGGCACCTGCTCTGATGATGTATTTCCTGTTTGGCAGCCATCTTCATTGTTTACAAAAACAATGAATAAAACAGTGATTTTATCACCGAGTAAGCAGTGGGGGGCGCCGAAAATGTCACAGAGGGGGCTAGGAGAAGACAACTAACAGGCTGATACGTTTATTTATGTAAGATTTTCACAGTACAGATTCTCTTTAAGTTCTCTAAGTAAAATATCTGATCTGCATGCTTGTTCAGGGTCTCTGAAGAAAAGGCAGAGGATCAGCAGGACAGCCAGGCAATGTGCATTGTTTAAAAGGAAATAAATATGGCAGCCTCCATATGAGTCTAGGTGTCCTTAAAAGGAATGTCACAATGACCAGTCGCACAACCACTAGGGATGGTCGGAAATTAAATTTCCGAATTTGCATAAATTCTGATTTCCACCAATGTCAATTACTAATTCCACAGACTGCCAAATTACCACTTCTTTTCTGGAGTTGCGGTAATGAGGTATTTCCACAAAAATCCGTTTTCCGAGGAGTCCTTTTTTTGGTCATCTTTTGCATTCTCTGATTGGCCAAATACTTCTGAGATGACTCTGCGTTCTCTGATTGGTCAAATACTTCCGAGTTGACTCTGCATTCTCTGATTGGCCAAATACTTCCGAGTTGACTCTGCATTCTCTGATTGACCAGATACTTCCAAGTTGACTCTGCATTCTCTGATTGACTAGATACTTCCAAGTTGACTCTGCATTCTCTGATTGGCCAAATACTTCCGAGTTGACTCTGCATTCTCTGATTGGCCAGACACGTATGAATTGACTCTGCCTTCTCTGATTGGCCAAATACTTCCAAGCTGACTTTGCATTCTCTGATTGGCCAAATACTTCTGAGCTGTCTCTGCATTCTCTGATTGGCCAAATACTTCTGAGCTGTCTCTGCATTCTCTGATTGGCCAAATACTTCCGAGTTGACTCTGCCTTCTCTAATTGGCCAAATACTTCCGAGTTGACTCTGCCTTCTCTGATTGACCAAATACTTCCGAGTTGATTATGCATTCTCTGATTGGCCAAATACTTCTGAGCTGACTCTGCATTCTATGATTGGTCAAATACTTCCGAGCTGACTCTGCATTCTCTGATTGGTCAAATACTTCTGAGATGACTCTGCGTTCTCTGATTGGTCAAATACTTCCGAGTTGACTCTGCCTTCTCTAATTGGCCAAATACTTCCGAGTTGACTCTGCCTTCTCTGATTGACCAAATACTTCCGAGTTGATTATGCATTCTCTGATTGGCCAAATACTTCTGAGCTGACTCTGCATTCTATGATTGGTCAAATACTTCCGAGCTGACTCTGCATTCTCTGATTGGTCAAATACTTCTGAGATGACTCTGCGTTCTCTGATTGGTCAAATACTTCCGAGTTGACTCTGCATTCTCTGATTGGCCAAATACTTCCGAGCTGACTCTGAATTCTCTGATTGGTCAAATACTTCCGAGTTGACTCTGCATCCTCTGATTGACCAGATACTTCCAAGTTGACTCTGCATTCTCTGATTGGCCAAATACTTCCGAGTTGACTCTGCATTCTCTGATTGGCCAAATACTTCTGAGCTGACTCTGCATTCTCTGATTGGCCAGACACTTATGAATTGACTCTGCCTTCTCTGATTGGCCAAATACTTCCAAGCTGACTCTGCATTCTCTGATTGGCCAAATACTTCTGAGCTGTCTCTGCATTCTCTGATTGGCCAAATACTTCTGAGCTGTCTCTGCATTCTCTGATTGGCCAAATACTTCCGAGTTGACTCTGCCTTCTCTAATTGGCCAAATACTTCCGAGTTGACTCTGCCTTCTCTGATTGACCAAATACTTCCGAGTTGATTATGCATTCTCTGATTGGTCAAATACTTCCGAGCTGACTCTGCATTCTATGATTGGTCAAATACTTCTGAGATGACTCTGCGTTCTCTGATTGGTCAAATACTTCCAAGCTGACTCTGAATTCTCTGATTGGTCAAATACTTCCGAGTTGACTCTGCATCCTCTGATTGACCAGATACTTCCAAGTTGACTCTGCATTCTCTGATTGGCCAGACACTTCCGAGTTGACTCTGCCTTCTCTAATTGGCCAAATACTTCCGAGTTGACTCTGCCTTCTCTAATTGGCCAAATACTTCCGAGTTGACTCTGCCTTCTCTGATTGTCCAAATACTTCCGAGCTGACTCTGCATTCTATGATTGGTCAAATACTTCCGAGTTGACTCTGCCTTCTCTGATTGACCAATTACTTCCGAGTTGATTATGCCTTATCTGATTGGCCAAATACTTCCGAGTTAATTATGCCTTCTCTGATTGGCCAGATACTTCCGAGCTGACTCTGCATTCTCTGATTGGCCAAATATTTCCGAGCTGACTCTGCATTCTCTGATTGGCCAAATATTTCCGAGCTGACTCTGCGTTCTCTGATTGGTCAAATACTTCCGAGTTCTGTGATTGGACTAAAATGACTGAGTTAGGATAATGCGGTATTTCCCCAGAGATCCGGCTCCTGATCGGAAATGCAGACTTTTCATTGGAAATTTGGAACTTTTCCAAATGAGCATCCCTAACGACCGCAGCCACACGTCCAAAGCAAAACATGAACCCTAAAAGAGGCCAGTATAAAAGATAAAAGGCAGCCAAAGGAATGAGAAGGGGATTATTGCTGTACCCAGGAGGAGTCCAAAAAACAGCTCCGAGTGATTGATGGAGGAAAATATCACGTTCTGCGATTTCCACGCACTAATAAAGCATTCATCGCAATACAAAGCCAGGAGGCAGAGAGAAAAACAGAACACAAACCACAAAAAAGGAAAATCAAATAAACAATATGTAAATATAGGTAACCGGCCTGTGGGAAGGACAAACACATTTATATGGGAGGCTGAGAGTTACAGGTTGGTGAGGAAGACAGCACAAAATATGAAATGCTCTTAAAGGACAACCGAGGTGACATGTGACATGATGAGAAAGACATATGTATGTACAGTGCCAAGCGCACAAATATGCCAGCAGGGATCAGAGCCCACCTACGGAAAGCTCTGTTGGTGGGCAGAAAAAGGGGGGGGGGATAACTTGCGTGCTGAGTTGCACGGCCCTGCAGCGAAGCCTTAAAGCTGCAGTGGCCTGAATTGTAAAAAACAATTCTGGTCACTAGGGGGTGTAAGCCTACAGTCCTCAAGTGGTTAAACATCAGGTATGCAAGTGACAGTTTCTGACCGTGTCGACTATAGGTAACCCTCACTGATAAGAAATGACAACCATAAAACACTTTCCTGGCAGTAAATTGCTTCCGAGAACAGACGAGAGATAATAAGGGCCAATAGTTCATTGATTTGAGCTCTGGCATACTTCAATAAATGTGTCATTGTGCAGAGACAAGAAAACAGTAGAAACTTAAAAAGTAGATTTAAATATAAAATAAAACTTTGAGATACACTATACAAATATGTTTAGGAGGAGGGGGATAGATACAATTGTTTATCTCATCAGTATATTTTTACCTTGTGTTTCCTTTAAGTGTTAGTAATACTTTACTATGCCTAAAGGGGGACAAAGACAAAAGAGGCCATATACAGTAATTGCATTATTAATTGTACCCCAGTTTTGTAGTACTGGCATGTCACTCCAGTGGTGTACAGTACAAGCGGATACTCTAGGCCCCGATCCAAGCCTGTTTTGTTTAAAGCTGTTATGTATATGGCTTATCCTGCATCACTGTTACAGTCAGTTCTGTGGACTGCGTTCTACTATTCTCTATTGGTGCCCCCTTTCCCAGGAGAAATAAATTCCCCTTTTCTCAAATAGATCATCAGGGAGGTCTGTATGGCCGATATTGTGGTGAAACCCCTCCCACAGTGTGATGTCAGGGCTATGACTATGACAGTTCCCTGTCTGTGAACCTCCTTGCATTGTGGGAATTAATGACTGCTTCCAACTGCCAAGCAAGCAGTATCTCCCTCTGTGCATAGACCTCTCAGTAATGAAAATTCCATACAGATCACCAGGCAGAACCAAAGATGTCGCTGAGGGCTTGATTCACTAAGACAAATAGCATGACTTATTCGAGTTAACAAACCTTATCAGAGATAACATGCCTTATCTGAGTTAACACGCCTTATCAGAGATAACACGCCTTATCAGAGTAGCATACAGAGCGCTACGAACTTATGCTTGCTAATTGGCAATGACTAGAGCTCCACTCGTCCTGCCCTGAGCCCCTGCGGGTTCGTAGCGCTCGCTATGCTAAGGCGTGTTATATCTGATAAGGTGTGTTAACTCCGATAAGGCATGCTATTTGTCTTAAGTGAATCAAGCCCTATCTGTGATACATTTCAGAATGTAAAGGAGGGAGAGGAAAGACTTTATAATGGGCAAACAATGACTAAATCTATAAATGAATGTTGTAAAAAAACAAAAAAACAATGTTATTCATTAAGTGATTTTCACTGCAGTTCCTAGTCTGCACAATACAGAAAACCTCCTGATGAACTCTGGTCTCCCCTATCAGCTGTGTACATCAGGGCTGCTGCAGAGAATGCACACAGCCTTGTACACCACCCATGGGTGTCAGAACATGTATCGTGTAACCACACAGAGTACACCACAAATCTCACCCTGCTGCTGTACGTCCGAAGCGTCATGTGACAGGAAGTGTGGGTGCGGCTGTCGTACACCCTGGTGCTCTAGACACTAATAAAGCAACTGTACCACTTACAAAAACAGATGTTTTTGACATGTGCTATAGAGGCAAGTCATATGTGACCAGAAAACACACTGTACCACCGTCAGCAACACGTAAAAACCTCACGCCAGTCTGGATAAATACTGCATTATAATAGAACAGTGATGGGGGGACCAGTGCCCACAGGAAACACTCCATCTCTCCTCCTGAGACTTGACCGTTGCCACTGCTGACCTCTTAGTATCAGAGGCTGTCTAAAGAGGGAAACACTTGCACCACCTGCTGCATAAATGTGGAACTGCAGATTAGGCTTGGCCGTTTTTTGTCACTGGGTGGCTGGCACAAATCCTACTATGCCCTGTAGAGTCGATTTATCCAGATCAGCACAAAGAAAGCAGGAGAAAGGGATGAGCAGCTGCCAAAACATTTAAAGAGGAACTTTAGCGAAAAGGGGAAAAAATAAATCCATACATTTGCAATGTGGGAAGTTAAAAAATAGAGATCAAGAAATGATTGATATTCGCCAAGTAATTTGTTCATATTGTTCATATTGTTTGATCCACAATCAGCCTGCATGTCATCATCTTTACTACTGGCAGACATAAACAAAAAAAGACAGCACCAACTGCCATTATCTAAAACCACACCCCCTAACAATGCGATAGGTTAAAAGGGCCCTTTTCCACTACACAGCTGAATCGCAAATCGCTAGTGATTTTTAAATCACCAGGGTTGCTACTTTATCATAGAAATCATGAGAAGTATTTTCCACTATAGTGATTCAATTTGTAAATCGCAATCGCTTTCTGGAGCAATTTTCAGAGGGATAATGCAATGCAAATGAAAATCGCAATCGCATAACAAAATTAATGAAAAATCGCAATCGCTGGCATTTGTGATTGCGATTGCTAGTGGAAAAGGGCCCAAAGGTTGTTTTTTATAGATATACATACCAGTGGCTTGCAAAAGTATTCGGCCCCCTTGAAGTTTTCCACATTTTGTCACATTACTGCCACAAACATGAATCAATTTTATTGGAATTCCACACGAAAGACCAACACAAAGTGGTGTACAGGTGAGAAGTGGAACGAAAATCATACATGATTCCAAACATTTTTTTTACAAATCAATAACTGCAAAGTGGGGTGTGCGTAATTATTCAGCCCCCCTTGGTCTGAGTGCAGTCACTGCCCATAGACATTGCCTGATGAGTGCTAATGACTAAATAGAGTGCACCTGTGTGTAATCTAATGTCAGTACAAATACAGCTGCTCTGTGACAGCCTCAGAGGTTGTCTAAGAGAATATTGGGAGCAACAACACCATGAAGTCCAAAGAACACACCAGACAGGTCAGGGATAAAGTTATTGAGAAATTTAAAGCAGACTTAGGCTACAAAAAGGTTTCCAAAGCCTTGAACATCCCACAGAGCACTGTTAAGCGATCATTAAGAAATGGAAGGGGTATGGCACAACTGTAAACCTACCAAGACAAAGCCGTCCACCTAAATTTACAGGCCGAACAAGGAGAGCGCTGATCAGAAATGCAGTCAAGAGGTCCATGGTGACTCTGGACGAGCTGCAGAGATCTACAGCTCAGGTGGGGGAATCTGTTCATAGGACAACTATTAGTCATGCACTGTACAAAGTTGGCCTTTATGGAAGAGTGGCAAGAAGAAAGCCATTGTTAACAGAAAAGCATAAGAAGTCCCGTTTGCAGTTTTCCACAAGCCATGTGGGGGACACAGCAACCATGTGGAAGAAGGTGCTCTGGTCAGATGAGACCAAAATGGAACGTTTTGGCCAAAATGCAAAACGCTATGTGTGGCAGAAAACTAACACTGCACATCTCTCTGAACACACCATCCCCACTGTCAAATATGGTGGTGGCAGCATCATGCTCGGGGAGTGCATCTCTTCAGCAGGGACAGGGAAGCTGGTCAGAGTTGATAGGAAGATGGGTGGGGCCATATACAGGGCAATCTTGGAAGAAAACCTCTTGGAGTCTGCAAAAGACTTGAGACTGGGGTGGAGGTTCACCTTCCAGCAAGACAACGACCCTAAACATAAATCCAGGGCAACAATGGAATGGTTTAAAACAAAACATATTCATGTGTTAGAATTGCCCAAAGTCCAGATCTAAATCCAATCGAGAATCTGTGGCAAGATCTGGAAACTGCTGTTCACAAACGCTGTCCATCTAATGTGACTGATCTGGAGCTGTTTTGCAAAGAAGAATGGGCAAGGATTTCAGTCTCTAGATGTGCAAAGCTAGTAGAGACATACCCTAAAAGACTGGCAGCTGTAATTGCAGCAAAAGGTGGTTCTACAAAGTATTAACTCAGGGGGCTTAATAATTACGCACACCCCACTTTGCAGCTATTTATTTGTAGAAAATGTTTGGAATCATGTATGATTTTCGTTCCACTTCTCACATGTACACCACTTTGTATTGGTCTTTCACATGGAATTCCAATAACATTGATTCATGTTTGTGACAGTAATGTGACAAAATGTGGAAAACTTCAAGGGGGCCGAATACTTTTGCAAGCCACTGTATGCACAGAGGGAGATATTGGTTTCTTGGCAGTTGGAAACAGCCCTTATTTTCCACAATGTAATGAGGTTCACAGACAGGAAACTGTCAGGGCCATGGTCGTGACATCCCACTATGGGAGGGGGTTCACCACAATATCAGCCGTACAGAGCCCCCTGATGGTCTATTTGAGAAAAGGTAAACATTTCTTATGGGAAAGGGGTTATCAGCTGCTGATTGTCATGAAGTTTAATCCTGGGTTATAGTTTCTTTTTTGCAGTTTACCAGCTGAAACCTGATCTGAGTGGTTAGTTGATTGCTCTGGGAAATATTCCAGTTTTCTGGGCACCGACAGGTCTCTATTCACATATGGGCCTGATGCACAAAATCGCACAAATACTGCCGTGTACAGACAGCACACAGCAATATAAGCCTTACCTATGGCAGCAAATACCAGGGTGAGTTACGGTAGTAGTGTGACTGCTGCAACAGTAAATCACTTGCTAACGAGCGTTACCATAGCAACAGTTGCCCTACTCAAGTACTGCAGGTCACGTTTATAACGTAACTCACGGTACTTGCTGCTGGCCCTATGGGAGCAAAATGCCCCTGTTAAAAGTAATCGCAGAAGTCCCCTGGAGGACTATTCAGAGAAATATGGAACAGATGCGTAAAAAAAGCCCCCAAAGCAAAATCATCATGGGGTCTCCTCTTCCTCCTGGCAGCCACACGCTCTATGCTGCATCCCGTCTCCCGATCATGTGACTTGCATCAGAAGCCAGAGGAAGGCAGCACAGAGCGTGCGGCTGCTGGGAGGTAGAGAGGACAGGATGCAGCCCTGGAACAGGTTGTTTAGTCTGCATAGTGGGAGAAAGGAGGAGGAGGCCCTCCATAGCCCCTCTCCCTGCTATCACAGGGGTTATTGTTATGCCTGTGATATGGAGGCTGCTTTTATGATTGGACAGAAAACAAATGCCTGGTAGTTTTGCTCATCTTCTGGTTTCAGTATTTTCCAAGTCACCTGCAACAAGACTGTAGCCAGTGGAGTCAGAACAAAAGCAGATGACCAGCACAACAACAAGGCGACCGGAGATTATAGAGAAACAAAAAGAAATCTGCAGTGACAACTTTTATATATTCCACTTATTCAGACTTCCTTGAAAATGCTGCTATTCGGCCATGGCACTCGTCATTTAAAGTATACCCGAGGCACGAGGTGACATGATGAGATAAACGTCTATGTACAGTACAAACATCAATAACCAGGCTGTTTTACTTGTTTTATTTTGCTGCCTGAAAGAGTTAATTTCTAGGCATGGAAGTGACAGCTTCTGTCTTGTCGGTAGCTTGTCGGGAATATACAGGGAGTGCAGAATTATTAGGCAAATGAGTATTTTGACCACATCATCCTCTTTATGCATGTTGTCTTACTCCAAGCTGTATAGGCTCGAAAGCCTACTACCAATTAAGCATATTAGGTGATGTGCATCTCTGTAATGAGAAGGGGTGTGGTCTAATGACATCAACACCCTATATCAGGTGTGCATAATTATTAGGCAACTTCCTTTCCTTTGGCAAAATGGGTCAAAAGAAGGACTTGACAGGCTCAAAAAAGTCAAAAATAGGGTGATATCTTGCAGAGGGATGCAGCACTCTTAAAATTGCAAAGCTTCTGAAGCGTGATCATCGAACAATCAAGCGTTTCATTCAAAATAGTCAACAGGGTCGCAAGAATGGTGTGGAAAAACCAAGGCGCAAAATAACTGCCCATGAACTGAGAAAAGTCAAGCATGCAGCTGTCAAGATGCCACTTGCCACCAGTTTGGCCATATTTCAGAGCTGCAACATCACTGGAGTGCCCAAAAGCACAAGGTGTGCAATACTCAGAGACATGGCCAAGGTAAGAAAGGCTGAAAGACGACCACCACTGAACAAGATACACAAGCTGAAACGTCAAGACTGGGCCAAGAAATATCTCAAGACTGATTTTTCTAAGGTTTTATGGACTGATGAAATGAGAGTGAGTCTTGATGGGCCAGATGGATGGGCCCGTGGCTGGATTGGTAAAGGGCAGAGAGCTCCAGTCCGACTCAGACGCCAGCAAGGTGGAGGTGGAGTACTGGTTTGGGCTGGTATCATCAAAGATGAGCTTGTGGGGCCTTTTCGGGTTGAGGATGGAGTCAAGCTCAACTCCCAGTCCTACTGCCAGTTTCTGGAAGACACCTTCTTCAAGCAGTGGTACAGGAAGAAGTCTGCATCCTTCAAGAAAAACATGATTTTCATGCAGGACAATGCTCCATAACACGCGTCCAAGTACTCCACAGCGTGGCTGGCAAGAAAGGGTATAAAAGAAGAAAAACTAATGACATGGCCTCCTTGTTCACCTGACCTGAACCCCATAGAGAAACTGTGGTCCATCATAAAATGTGAGATTTACAAGGAGGGAAAACAGTACACCTCTCTGAACAGTGTCTGGGAGGCTGTGGTTGCTGCTGCATGCAATGTTGATGGTGAACAGATTAAAACACTGACAGAATCCATGGATGGCAGGCTTTTGAGTGTCCTTGCAAAGAAAGGTGGCTATATTGGTCACTGATTTGTTTTTGTTTTGTTTTTGAATGTCAGAAATGTATATTTGTGAATGTTGAGATGTTATATTGGTTTCACTGGTAAAAATAAATAATTGAAATGGGTATATATTTGTTTTTTGTTAAGTTGCCTAATAATTATGCCCAATAATAGTCCCCTGCACACACAGATATCCCCCTAAAATAGATAAAACTAAAAACAAACTAAAAACTACTTTCAAAAATATTCAGCTTTGATATTAATGAGTTTTTGGGTTCATTGAGAACATGGTTGTTGTTCAATAATAAAATTATTCCTCAAAAATACAACTTGCCTAATAATTCTGCACTCCCTGTAGTAATCATCACTGATAAGCCAATTACAGCCATAAAAGTACTCCTGGCAGGATACAACATCTAAGTGCAGGGAGATAAAGGTCAATAGTTCATGTATTTTCACCCAGGGACACTTAATAGGCTGCCACTGAGTAGAGACAACAAAAACATTCAAAGTACTTTGTAAATGTTCAAATATAAAATAAAACCATGGGATATCTAAAAAAAAAAAAAAGTTAATTTTTAGGAGTAAGAGGATAAATACAATTGTTTATCTCATCAGTTTATTTTCACCTCAGGTTCATTTTAAGCCTTGTCCATTCAAATGAATGGTCAGCCGTCGATACGATCCTTTACTGTAATTTTGGCAAATGCCGGGCTTGATCCTGTTGTTTAGCCGTTGTTTCGTTTCATCTAGGATTAGCTAACCCCAAAGCTTCCGTGTCCCACTGTGGGTGTAAAACGAATGCTGCTGAAGGTTGCCAAATGCTTTTCTGCTTGCTATCAGAAAAAGCATTTGACTGAGTCGCCTGTCTGAACCAGCCCTCAGGCCTCTACTTATGTGATGTGACACTCCAGACCTCGTCCTGCCTGTCCAGTAATCTAAAGCTCAATGATTAGGGCTAGGGAGGCGACTCTCTAATAACAGTCATCAGTGGGCGAAACCCAAAGTTTATGACGTGGAAGAACCTTGCAACAAAATCCTGGGGTTATCAGTGAAGACTGAGTATATTCTGCGCTATGAGGAAGGCAAACTCTGCCTGAGGGCCTGCACCAATCCATCCAGGGGCGTAGGAATAGCCATAGTAGCCATAGCAGCTGCTATGGGGCCCTGGAGCAGAGGGGACCCAGGTGGTACTTGATGTATTTACCAACTTTCTTGTGTTTCTCCACCCTATGATTTTATCTATGTGTCCATGGACTATATGCAGTGTGTTCACATGAGAATGTAAATTGCCCAATTAACTCATATCCATAGGGTAGGGGCAGATGGCATTTCTCAAAAATGCCTACATCTGAGGGCCTAAACTACTACTTTTGGCTACCTATGCTGGTGGGGTAACTTTGGCAACCCATGCTGGGGTCTACCTAAGGGGTTCCTCTGGCTACCCTTACTGAAGGAAGGGCTACTTAATGCTGGGAGGCCCTCTAGTTACCTAAAATTGGTGTGTGAAGGGAAGGGGCACAAAGGAGCCTTGTTATTTTTAGGAAGGGGGCCCCAACCCCTGAATCCATGTTCATAAATGTGGCAACAGTCAACATGCACAACTGATAGCCAAGAATACTTCTTCCTGATCGCTGGAATGGAGCGGCCGCCAGTTAATCGAAAAAAGAAAAAACCCTCTCCACAAAACCCTCATGCTCACATAATCCCACTGAAGAATTGGTGAGGACACCAAGTAAGAACTTCCAAAGTCTTCTGGAGAAAGAACATTACATCCATGAAGCAGTCTGGCCTCCTGCTGTTTCTTCAGGGTGAGGTGTGGTGCATGTGCCATTCACTGATACCGCCCCCTAAGCACACCCTCCATTTATGGCCAGTGGTGGGCACCACAGCTCAGTGTGTGAGGACAAGGCAGGAGAACAGCTCTGTAGGATGTGGAGGAGGAGTTCGTAGGTTGGAATGTGAATGTTGACAAGGTTAGCTTGTCACTCAAAGACCTTCTCATTAAAACCATTAAAACCACTTCACAGCTTCAGTACAGTATCTACTCCCCTGCAGACTTCATTTAAACGCCCAGGGAAGTAAATATACGTACCCCCGCTGTCACCACTGCTGTACACGCTCCCGCTTATTTGTGCGCTCATTCACGTTGCCATCTGCCCACCAGGAGATCAATGAATGGGAAAGCAATTGCTAATCATTGATCTAAGTCCCCGTGATGATCGGTGCCTTCTATGAGAAGCTGCACGATCATTCTAATAAATAAAAGTTTCCCCTATTCAGTACACTTCCTGTAAGTATACATAGTTCGCTTACAGGATGCATAAAAATATAAGACTGAGGCCATCTTGTGGCCAAATAGTAAAACTACATCTAAAAGCATTTTTTTTAAATGCAAAGACCTGTTTTTACATTTTAACCCCTTACCTCCCAAACTCCTCAATAGTTACCAACATTTATTTTTTTTGTAAAAAAAAATACAATAAAATACATTACAAAATACATAAATAGTTTTCTTAGGGACTGAACTTTAATATGTATGTCAAGAGGTTATAATACTGTTACTTCAGCAAAACTGAAAGAAAATGCATCTTTATTTCCTAATAAAATATTGGCGCCAGACATTGTGATAGGGACATCATTTAAATGGTGTAATAACCGGTACAAATGCGCAAATAAATTACGTGGATTTTAATTACAGTAGCATGCATTATTTATAAATTATAGTGGCCAAAAACTGAAAAATAAGGATTTTTTTTCCAATTTTTTTCTTATTTTCCCATTAAAAAACATTTAGAATAAAATAATTCTTGGCATAATGTACCACCCAAAGAAAGCCAAATGAGTGATCAAAAAAACAAGATATAGTTCATTTCATTGTGATAAGTAGAGATAAAGTTATTGGCAAATGAATGGAAGGAGAGCTGAAAAGTGAAAATTGCTTGGACGCTGAAGGGGTAAAACCCCTCAGTTGTGAAGTGGTTAAGCCGCCCTATAATTGTTGACACCCTAAAGCACATGATTCACGTTGCTTCAGGGAAGAGCCGCCCCCTGGATATTGGGACCGGGAGTGGTCTTATTAGACTCAGTGGGTCATGTGACTCCAGAAACTGAGAACTAATGGGAGCATGAACTGCAATATGAAGGATAGGAGTACACCCTTGGGTTAGGTCGAGGGGGCAAGAAAGAGTGGCAGAATTAATAGGTTGTGGAATAGTGCTGATGGGCACTGAGGTCTTCTAGGTCAACTTCCTGTAACTGAAATAAGGTGTAGCAGTAGAGTTATTGTACCGTGTTAGCCATCAGTAAAAGCAAGAAGTTTTAAATCAGGATGATACCATTTATTGGCTAACTACAAATGAATAAGAATAAGCAAGCTTTCGGCCTTGCAGCCTTCGTCGGGCTTACATCCTGTTAGTTTGCAGGCTGGTGGTACAGACAGCTTATAAACATGCAACATCAGAAGGGAAAACGGATATTTTTTTCAAGCATAAATACGTCATTAAGATGCCTTAATACAAACAGACCATCTAAATGGGGTAAGATAAGGACCCTTGTTTACTCTATTGCTCACAGACCTGGTATTAGGATTGACCCAGAGGTATCGTAAATTCTTAGTTCACAAGTTCAGCTAGAGTGGCTGAGACAGTTCATATATAATCAATCTCATACCAATATAGAAAGTTGTTGTCCTTATTCAAACCCTTCTGCACAGCTTTGAACCAATTTACGCCATTTGACGTTTTGAAGCCGCCCTTCAGGGCAGTGACACAAAGATCATCCATGCTGTGTCCGTTGGACCGAAAGTGTGTAGCAACTGGGAGTCCAGATTTGGTATCATTAATAGTGTGCCTGTGTCCATTCATACGTTTGCGCAGAGTTTGTCCAGTTTCTCCCACGTACATAACATTGGGGCATTTAGCACACATGATCAGATATACCAGATTGGTGGACCCACAGGAAAATGAAATATTGGTGGGTAGAGCAGAGATGGATAAAGATGAAATGGGGCCCAAGGCAAGGTAGTAGCCGTGGCTCCCCCTTATAGTTCTTTGGTAAACTGAGATGGAGAGGGGTTGGAGGAAATGGCAGTTGGGTCCCCTTACACCCTAGGCCCCAGCCTTGTAGGTGATCTTGTTCTGAGAGAGAGAGTGTGTGTGTGTGTGTGTGTGTGTGTGTGTGTGTGTGTGTGTGTGTGTGTGTGTGTGTGTGTGTGTGTACAGTGTGTGTGTGTGTGTGTGTGTGTGATGTCTCCAACAAACGTTTCCCACAAAATTAAGTAAGCACTAGAAGGAATTTCGAGCATTCTAAAAATATAAGGCCTATCCCGAAAGTAAGCCCTAGCAGCAGTAAGGGTAAAAGTATGGCAGCTTATGTTATTACTGGAGCCCATGGGTCGTGCAAGCAGCACCATGCTACTATGCTCAGCGAGTGCACTGATTGGTCCAATAACAGAGCAAAGGTCCCTTCTTCCCCATAGGCTGACGCTCGGGGACACAGAGGCATGGAGCTTGGGGAGAGAAGAGGATGCAGAGGAACATCGGAGGATATGGGGGACAACCGAGGACATAGGGGGACACTGGAAGACTTTGGATAGAGGAGGACACAAGGATAGAGGAGAACACTAAAGGTACAAGGGGGACACAGTGGACACAAGAGGTAGATCCAGCAGAGGAAGAAGCTGCACAGTTGGGAAGGCAGGAGGACACACACCACAGGAACTTGTGTGTTCATAGACATATCATCCCCTGAAAATAAGCCCTAGCACATCTTTTGGTGCAAAATGAATAAAAGACACAGGGGGAGATTTATCAACGCATTACCAACAGTTTTTTCTTCCTAATTTGTTCTAACCAGCAGGGAGAACAGTTCTACATGATAATAAGAACCTTCTTAAATCCTAGTAATAGTGGCAATTTAGCATGAATTTCTAGAGCTGCACTACAGTTAAGAAATGTGCAAATCCATACCTAAACTGGCGCAGATTAAGAAGTGCTTGATAGCAGTTCTACAGATGTAGAACTGCAGGCTAGACATGATTGCAGAGTGCAGGCTAGACATGATTTGTGATGTGCTCCTCCCCCTGCTGAATTCCTCCTCAGAGCCTGCTGCTATCAATACCAGCAGGTGTGTTGGTTACCTCAGCAACAGCAATTCCCCTCACACACCTCACTGTCTGAGAGACTCCTCCTATTTTACAACCGTTTTAGAAGGAATCTGCACTATCTAATGATTTCTTAGGATATCAGAGACAGGTCTGCATGGATTTCTAAAAACCTACTAATATTTTGTCCCAGACACTGTTAATAAATGTCCCCCACTCTTATTTTCTTGGAAACATGGTATTTACAAAAGAAGTTAAAATAGCAGTCACACCGAGTTATAAATACTTCACTCGAAATAAACACAAAAAGTCCTTTAATTGAAGAAAAACACAAATACGCATCTGCTGTCAAAAATACATTTTATTAGCATCCCTCGAGGTGATCCACGTCTAAATCTTCCAGCTTCTTCATCCCTTCTGCTGTGTTCAGCGGCCAGGAGCAGCAGGGGGTTCTCTTCAGACATCAGAAGCTTGACCCGTTGGCACATATTTGCTGGCTCTTTTCCTGGTGACCACCAACCCTCACGCCAAGGGCTCTGAGCTGGTTGGCATCTCTAAAGGGGTGGGGTTTTTCCATCCAAAGCAGCACTACCGTAACATGACAGAGGCACGGCCGGTCTCTGTAATAACAACCCTTAGCGACAGTTTCCACGAGCCCCGATTTGTGGCCGGTGTCCACATGCAATTTCAGGTGCTACATCTGAATCCCGTGTGGCTAAAAAACTTTGTGCAACAGTGATCAGTTGTGGCAGTATTGTCTCAGTGTGGATTGTTCTGTGGTTAAAGTGAACCAGAGACGAAGCACCCTCATGTATTTTACCATATATATCAGTGGGAACATTAGAGAAAACACCTACCCTGCTCTCTGTTTCATTCTTCACTGCTCAGCCTGCTTGTTATCAGCCCTGACAAAATCCTCGACTGAGCATTCAGTCTGGCTTTGCTCAGGAATCATTATAGCTGAGTCTGTCTTCTCTGATGTCTTTTCAAGCCCAAGCCTGCCCCCTTGTGGCTCTGCTATAATGACTCAGCTATAATTATTCCCTGCAAAGCCAGACTGAATGCTCAGTCGGGGATTTTATCAGAGCTGATATGATAATCATATGGCACGTCACCAGGTTCCCCTATAAAGTGTGTGCAATATGTGACATGAGATAAACGTGCATGTACAGCACAAAACATAGTAATAACTTGTTTTATTTTGCTGACTGGGGCCTTGTTCACAATGCGTTACACTCGCACTCTTGCCGACGCTGAGCGATTTTTTTTTTCTAACCGCTATGCGTGTTATCTGCGCTTTGGCAGAGCAATTATTTAAATCACTTCCTGACTTCATTCAGGAAGTGATTACTTTGAGCCGGAAATGAATAAATACAATGTATGTATTCATTAAAGTGCTGGAGAAATCACTATACAAAGCACTTTTTCAAGCGTTTTGCTGATTCCCCCTATACCTTCCCTGAATATCGCCCTGAAAATGGTACCTGCAGTGCTTTTGTCAGCGGCAAGCAAACGGAACGCCCCAATGAGAACTAGCTCATTGGAAAGCATAGTGTAAGCGCTTTTACAGCATTTGTACACATCACCTGCACTTAAAAATTCACCAAAAAACACCTCTAGTGTGAACGAGCACTGAAAGAGTTAATTTCTAGGCATGGAAGTGACAGCTTCTGTCTTGTTGGTACCCTTGTCGGGAATGTAGTAAACATCACGGATAAAGCAAATTACAGCCATTAACATTTTCCTGGCAGAAAACAACTTCTGAGAGCAGGAAGAGATAAAATACATGAATAGTTGACCTTTTTCTAACTCTGAGACACTTAATAGGCTGCCACTGATTAGTAACAGTAAAACATTCAACCTACTTTGGGAATGTTTAAATATAAAAGAAAACCCTGGGATATTTAAAGTCATTTTTAGGAGTAGGAGGATGTATATAATTATTTATCACGTCAGTTTATTTACACCTCAGGTTCCCCTTTAAAGAGGGACTGTCGCAAAAATCTTAAAATTTAAAACACATACAAAAAAGAAGTTCATTTCTCCCAGAGTAAAATGAGCCATAAATAACTTTTCTCCTATGTTGCTGTCACTTACAGTAAGTATTATAAATTTAACATTACCGACAGATTTTGGGCAAGCCCATCTCTCCATGGGGGATTCCCAGCATGGCCTTTATTCTTTATAAAGACATTCCCTGAAAAAGACCTCTTTCACAGTGGGATGTTGTGTTTGATGCGACGTTAAAGTCGCACAACTTGCCCCTAACGCAGCGCATATAGGTTATAAAATTGGACGTTATTTTGCACTGCGTTATGTGTCTCTTGGTGCACCGTTTTCGTCGCATACTGATGGAACGAAAACGGCGCATGCCTTACATTAAAAAAAACATTGCTGAGCATGTGCAACACACATAACGCAGCAGATACATTGCTAAACGTACAGCATGCAGCACTCTCTAAATATTGCTACACGTTACACACAACGCAACGTGAGCACTGTGAATGTCGCACAGATTTTGTATTGCTGTGCGTTAGTCTGCGTTATAATTTTTTATAATGTGCATTTTTAACGTCCCACTGTGAAAGAGGCCTTATACAAAGATGCTGGCCAGCCGCCCTGCATGCTGTGCACTTTTTTGGCAGTTGGACGGAGCAACTGCCATTCACTAAGTGTTTTTAAAAATAAAGAAAACCCTGAGAACCCCCCATGAGAAGATGGGCTAGTCCAAAATCTGTCGGTAATGTCAGATTTCTACTACCTACTGCAAGTGAGAGCAACATGGGAGAAAAGTAATTTAAGGCTCATTTAACTCTGGAAAAAACGTACTTCTTAAAGAAAACCTGTAACGAGAAAAAGTTCCCCTGGGGGGTACTCACCTTGGGTAGGAGAGGCCTCCGGATCCTATTGAGGCTTCCCCCGTCCATCCGTGTCCCACGGCGGCGGCGAAAAAGCTCCCGGAACGGTGGGGATGTAAAAATGTACCTTTCCGGCTCCAGCGCAGGCGCAGTAACGGCTCTCCGCTCGGAGATAGGCGGAAATAGCAGATCGCTGTCGGGCCGCTCTACTACACAGGCACAAGTCTCCTGCACCTCCATAGTAGAACGGACCCGACAGATATCGACTATTTCCACCTATCTCCGTGCTGAGAGCCACAACAGCGCCTCCCGCTGGAGCCAGGAAAGGTAAATATATTAAGCCTTGTCAGGCTTGTCGAAGGAGGATTGCGGGAGACTTCGGGGGAGCCAGCGCTGGACTGCCTGCAGCTACAGGGATGGGGGAAGCCTCATTGGGACCCTGAGGCTTTCCCCTCCCAAGGTGAGTACCCCCCAGGGGACCTTTTTTTTTGCTACAGGTTCTCTTTAGTTGTATATGTTTACATGTATTTGAAATGTTAAGACTTTCGCAACAGAGATCATTTAAGTAGGCCCACCTCTACCCCAAGCCTGCCAAGTGTGCAGCAGCTTATGTGCGGAGCCCTGATGGGAGCAGTCTGCCCTCACATACCTTGCAGTCTGTCTCTTCTGAGGTAATTGCTGACGGTAGTCAGGATGTCGACGTACGCGGCTCTGGTCAGCAAACATGGATTCTGCCTGAAAAAGATCAAAAGCGAGGAACGGTAAACACTCAGAGCCATTTATTTAAACCAAGAGGTGCTGTAGGCCGTCCATAATGATGCCAGAAATTGTATGTTTTCTATAACGGTGGCAGATCGTGTGTAACTGAATCGGGTTCCCCTGTGGCCATGAGATAAATATTCTGGCGAGCGCTGTGATTGGCCGGCTGTTCCCGGGCAGAAGTATTACTCCGCTGTAATTCAATCTGCGCCCCACACATATGATTCTCATCAGCACATGAGCTGCAAAGCTAAACCAGCAATTGGAAATCGCATTAGGCTGATAATGAGAAGCGCTCAGGGCCGGCACACCGCTGAGAGGAACACTCAGAGCTGCACAGATAATTCAGGGGTTATTTTCAAGTTATTTTCTTGGTGGAAGCCTATGGGAAGAGTTGGCGTCAGGGTGGGGTATCATCAGCCAGACTGTATATAAAAGCGGTCCTGGGAAATACATAAACATAGACCTGCTTACATTTTAGTACCATACTGACTGTAAAGTTATCATTTCTGCAGTTGCTGACTGGGACCTCTGAGGAACTTGGTGCCCTGGGCTATTGCCCAGCTTACCCCATGGATGCACCGGCCCTGTATATAAATATGAATGCCTTACTGCAGGCAAAATTGTTTTCCAAGAGGCAGAACTTGCTTTTATCTGTGTAGACCAGAGATGGACAAAAGTGTACCTGAGATGGGGTAGGAGAAAAAAATATACATACCTGGGGCTTTCTCCACCCCCTCCGCCGTCCTCCCGCCTCATGTCTCTTCCGCAATAGGCCCAGGTAAGTCTTCCAGTTGGAGGCGCAGTCTGGGTGCCCGCGTTCCCCTGTCACACAACCATTGCTGGGAGCATTCTGCGCCTGCTCAGTAATACTGCGCAGGTACCGAACGGTGCAAGTGACGGGGCACGCAACCTTCAATGCCTCGTACCTTACAGTCTGATACACACAGGGCACTGTTGTAGCTGTTGCTAGCACACAGGAGACGTGTGCGCAACAACTCGGCGACAGCTCCGCCTGAGTGACAGCTGTCTACACGTCTCTGCCCAACAGGCAGTGACGCGGCGGAAGCTGTCGCCGAAAGTCCCCCCCCCCCCCCCCCCGGAACCTCCCTTCTAGCGGTGGGTAGCTGTCGCAAGTCCGCACATACACACGCAGTACGCGTGGCGGACTAGCGACGGTTGCTGCGACAGCTGTTGCCGGCGATTGGCCAAGTCAATCGCCTGGCGACAGCTCTGAGCAGCGACAGTTCGTGGCGCGTGCCTCATACACACGGAGGACCTGCCGCCACAACATGCGCGTACCACGTGTTTGTGGCAACAGTTGTAGCCCGTGTGTATGAGCCTTTACAGTCTGAACAGTAGGATGATGCAATCCAAGCAGCCTAGGATGATGCAATCCAAGCAGCCACACCCACAGTCTGATACCATCTCCATCAAACTCTGCTGCTTGAAGCCAGTTGTGTGTGGTCCGGTATGAGTCATGGAGAGAATCCGAAAACATAACAACAAAAGTTGTTTAAATCCTAGATTCTCAACGTGTGGTAGGCGTACCCCAGGGAGTACTTCTGATGGTTCTAGGGGGTACTCGGGCTTGATATACTTAACCAAGAATAACAAATTTAGAGATTTAGAAAATGATAAATCTTATTTAAACAACACAGAGTTGACATTCTAGCTAGTTAAAAGCAATAGTAAATGCTTGGAAATTGTTTAGAACCAATTATGTACTACAATCAAATATATATTTGTCATGGGATACTTGTGTTAATTTTTACTATGCTAGGGGATACTTGGTGATTACTGGGTTTTAAAAGGGGCACATACCAATAAAATGTTGAGAAACACTGATTTAAGTGATACCTTTAATGACTAAGTGTACAAGATTTCTATGCAAGCTTTAAGTGTCTTCTTCAGGCAAGTTTCAGGACTGGATCAGAACCATACCTGAAACATGAAACATGAAACTTGAAATTTTGAAAGCTTGCAAAGAAATATCGTACAGTTAGTCCCGGTTCACATTAGCGTTTCGAGCCAAGCGTGTCCGGTGAGAGCATCTGGTGAGCGGATCTGGTCTCTGCTTCACCGGATCCGGATGGCTCTGTGCACAGTGCAAAATAAAAACTGAAAACGGATATGATAAATGATTGGTTCGGATCAGTTTTCACTCAGTTTCGCCGGCAAATACATACCTAATCTTCCGTAGCAGCCGGCGGTAGAGGCTTCCTCTTCTTCCGCTGTGACTACACAGCGCATCATGTGGCTAGTCACATGACACATCATGTAGTCACATGACACGGAAGAAGACGGCAGCCTCTACTGCCGGCTGCTACAGAACATTAGGTATGCATTTTACCCTCCCTCCCAGGTGCTGCGCCCTCCTGTCTCTCAGGTTCACGTCGGCACATTCCCCCATCACCCGTAGAATTTTTCCCCCTTTTCCCAGTGCCCCAGTGCTGCAGAATTTTTTGTCCAGATCTGTTCCACTGGGCAGAACGGTCCGGAAAATTAGGACCTGCAGCAATTTTTCCGATCCAGGGACCGGAACGTATCCGTACCAACCAGACGCATGTGAATGGATCCATAGGTTAACATTGGATCCTTTCACATCTGTTCCGTTTGTACGGTATACATTCCAGTTATGTTCTGCAAAAAACACTAATATGAACCGGGCCTTAGTCATTAAAGGTATTACCGAAGAATTTTTGTTGTTACGTCTTCGGCTTGATGTCATGTGATCAACATTTTAAGACAGAATTATGAGGAGCAGAAGACATGCCTTATACCCACAAAAAAGGTTACATTTGAGCACTTTGATTTTAAAGTCGCTATAGGGTAAATTAGGCTATGTGCCGAGAGATGGACTTCAAAGGCCAAGTTGTCTCAGAATTGTTATTTATACTTGAATTGAATGCCAAGAATCTGAATCACCCATTGGTTTGATAAAAGTACATAAAGTGCATGAACATCGAGTGGCTGACTGGCTATTTTGAGTTTTTCGGCAATAAACCGCACAGGCGTAAATTGTGATCACTGATATGAATCTGACACAGTACTTATGATAATTAGGCCTGGAAACAATAATACCCCAAATCACAAAACTAAAGATAACATGACGTGAACTACAGCATGATGAACTTAAAGAGAAACTCCGACCAAGAATTTAACTTTATCCCAATCAGTAGCTGATACCCCCTTTTACATGACAAATCTATTGCATTTCACAAACAGACCATCAGGGGGCGCTGTATGACTGATTTTGTGATGAAACCCCTCCCACAAGAAGCTCTGAGTACCGCGATACTCTGGGCAAACTGCCACAATGTAATAATGTTCACACAGACAGGAAATGGCTGTTTACAGCTGTCTGTAACAGCCAGAACAACTAGAAGCAGCTGCATAACCTGCCCACAGTAACAATGTCACCATGTAATACATGTCAGAATGTAAATCAGGGAGAGGAAAGTTTTTACAATGAGCAAACACTGACTAAATCCTTTATACATAATTATTGTAAAAATGAAGCACTTTTTTATTACATTATTTTCACTGGAGTTCCTCTTTAACTTTAATATTGCCTCATTTTCATACCTTTCTTTGTATGTTGGGTGTGTGAAGTGGACCTCCGCTGTAAATTCCAAAGTGAAAGAAGGCAAGAATGACACCTACAGTGACTGCACCCCCTCTTTCACCCAATGCACCCATGGCTGGCTACTTCACTGGGCAGCAGGGAAGCACTGTGGCAGACCTGCCACTTAAGGACCACGGGCTTAAACCCCCCCCCTCCCCCCCTAGTGACCGGACCATTTTTTACAAATTAGGCCACTGCAGCTTTAAGGGCTCTCTGCAGGGCTGAACAACTCAGCACACAAGTGATCCCTCCCCCTTTTCTGCCCACCAACAGAGCTTTCTGTTGGTGGGCTGTGATCACTCCCCCAATGTTTATTTATTTTATGTTTTTTTTTACAAATATTTGTTTATTTTACAATAATTTTCACAATTTTTTTTAACCCACCCTTTCTCCCTCCCCCTGCCAGCCAATCAGCGCGATCGGCCGTCATAGGCTTCAGCCTATGACAGCGGATCACTTCTCTGCCGCCCAGGGGGACAGCCCTGTCACACGGCTGTCCCCAGTATAGCGGTGGCGTAGATCCCACCGCTGTGCAGAGTAAGGCCTCGTTCACATCTGCTGCGCTGAAAAACGTGTGAAAGCGCGTGGTAAAAAACGCATGCGCTTCTGCGCGCTTTAGTGTGCATTTCTGTGCGTTGCGCTGCGCTTCTTTAAAGCACGTTTTGCTTGTTGTACCAGCAGCAGTTGTCAATAAAACTTTGTTTTTGTATGTAAATGTATTTTTTTCTCCAATTAGGGGTAAAAAACGCATGCGCTTCTATGCGCTTGTACGCGCTTCTATGTGCTAAAAAAGCGCACCCATTCACTTACATTGATGTGCGCTTTCCAGCCCAACGCACAGAAATGCATGCAACCCTACGTTTCTGTAACGCTGCTCAGCGCAGCGCATAGATGTGAACCAGCTACATTTAGTTACATGGGAAAATAAATACCTTGCTGATCGCACAGGGCAGTGCGCTGTAAAAAGCGCACAGAAACGGCCCTGATGTGAACGAGGCCTAAATAGACGGCGGTTTCGACGTCTTAAAGTCTCCTAGCGGTGATCGCCGCTGGTAGACTGATGGCAGAACGCAGCTTTGCCATTCAAACAGAGATGCGCGTGCATCGGAGCACGCGCATCTCCTGCAGAACACTGCCCCAGGAATTTACGGCAATTGGTGCGGAGCAGTCCTGGGGCTGCCGCCACGTTCACACCGAGCGGCGTGCAATGGTCGGCAAGGGGTTAAAAGAAAAATGTCAGTCTCCGCATCCCTCTCATTTCAGGTCTGCTTTCAGGCCTCTTGCACACTGCACGCGATTCCGATTCCGATTCCGCTTTTTAATCAGTTTTTACATCCGATTCAGATTCCGATTTGCAGTGTGCAGGGAGCAAACTGAAAATCAGAATCTGAATCGGATGTAAAAACTGATTAAAAAGCGGAATCTGAATCGGAATCGCGTGCAGTGTGCAAGAGGCCTAAAGAAAACTAGCAAACGTTACAATTCCCCCTCTCTTGTTTGTGACATGGTAGATGGAATCTGAAAACAGAAACGTCTCCTTCAGACAGTTCTGTGGCCCGCCATGTTCTCCAGGAACTCTCCAGCAAGGATCACCTCCTCCCACTGGGAATAAGTCATTTACACACAGACATGTCCCCATGGGAAGAGCAGTCCGAGTTTGTGAATATACGAGTATATGAGGTCGATTCACCCTGCACACAATGCGGTGTCTTTGATTGGACGCCGCCGATGGAATTAATAACACCATGCTCTCACACCGAGGAGAAGTGGCCGCTGTTTATTTGCCGTTCTGAGGGCAGAGGGCTTGAAGAAGAGATGAGAGAGGAGAGGTCTTTATCCGACATTGGCTTCTGACACTTACAACACCAGAGAGGCGACCCAACAGCAATAACACGCCGTGCCAACAAATACGAATGAAACAAGATGTATATTTCCTTGCCTGGGACATAACATATTGCTCATTCCAAGGCTGAGCCAAAGAGCTCCTGAAAAAAAGACTGCCTGAGGGCACCATGTATAGAGGTCAGTCCACCGGCACATCCCGTTCTGAACAACAAGTAGGATTGCTATATTTGTATAGCACTTTTCTCCTGGCGGACTCAAAGCCTTTGCGAGGCGCACTCTATAGGCATTAGCGTTGTTTTGCCCAATAATTATTTACTGGGCAGGTGCTGGCTTACTGAATAGTAAGAGCTGAGGTCTCCTATGTCAGAGGCAGAGCCCTTAAAGCAGGGTTCTCAAACTCAATTTACTTGGGGGCCGCAGGAGGCAAAGTCAGGATGAGGCTGGGCCGCATAAGGAATTTCACAATCGCGGCGCATCGCTGCCTCTGCCTGCCCCTCTCACTCTTCCTTCACAGAGAGGGGCGGGGAGAAGCAGCGATGACGTCAGGAGGGGCAGAGCTGAAGCTGAAAGCTCTGCCCCTTCCAGGAAATGCCGGCGGATTGCCCCCCAGGTGATTTGGGGGCTCTGCAGCCCTCGTTTAGCGGCGGGGAGGCAGCGGATTGCTTGGGAGCACTGAAGCGAACTATAAGGAAGCTTTTGCCGGCGAGGGCCACAAAATATTGTATCGAGGGCCGCAAATGGCACGCGGGCCGCGAGTTTGAGACCCCTGCTTTAAAGGGATCCAAGCAGCTTTTTTTTTCTGCAGTTCGTCCTGGTTTATAGGAGCTCCCTCCTTCCCTCTGCCCTTATTTATCCAAGGGAAGGTGTGAAGATAATCAAGTGTGAGTCTCTAAACTGTTTGAAATACATTGTTCTATCCCCCACTCTCCTCCTGATGAAAGCTTTTTCTTGCTCATTGCTACTGCTAATTACAGCAGTCCTTATCTGCCTTGCTCTTTCTGGGGACAGCAGGCAACAGAAGTAAAGCAATAAAAGCCTATAACAAATGTAAAAAGAAAAGGTATAATAGATTTTTTTTTAGTAATTCACTTTAAAGAGACACTGAAGCGAAAAAAATAATGATGATATTATGATTTGTATGTGTAGCACAGCTAAGAAATAAAACATTAAGATCAGATACATCAGTCTAATTGTTTCCAGTACAGGAAGAGTTGAGAAACTCCAGTTGTTATCTCTATGAAAACAAGCCATTAAGCTCTCCGACTAAGTTAGTCGTGGAGAGGGCTGTTATCTGACTTTTATTATCTCAACTGTTCCTGGACTATTTACTTTTTCTCTGCCAGAGGAGAGTTCATTACTTCACAGACTGCTCTGAAAGACTCATTTTGAATGCTGAGTGTTGTGTAATCTGCACATATTATAGAATGATGCAATGTTAGAAAAAACACTATATACCTGAAAATAAAAGTATGAGAATATTTTCTTTGCTGCTAATCCTCTAGTAATTATTCATAGTACACAACCAATTCACTATATCATAAATTTTTTTTCGCTTCAGTGTCTCTTTAACTACTACACTATCCAACCACTGCTGTAATGCTATCTAGTCCAGACCAAAAGCAGGCATTTTATTTTTTTAAACGGAACCTACAGGCTACCACACACTATGTATAGCTGACTTTTTTTCCAAACTGAAACCCATTGAAGAAGAATATTGACTGTTTTACAGATGTGTACCACTCAATGTTGATCGTACTTCAGCAAAAATGTGATCAAATATAAATTGGAATATCACCATTCAGGGCCGTTTTTAGACATAGGCAACTAATCTTTCATAACAATTATAGGAAGGATTTGTTGTGTGGGGAGTCCGTGAGTTTAGGAGAGCGAGTTATAGCCGGTAATAATGTAGGTATCCTTTATAGACTGATTTTGAGCAGGGCCGTTTCTTGAGCAGCGCGGACAGGGCGATAGCCCTGGGCACAGACCGGCAAGTAGGAAGAGGGGGGGTGCAGGCAGAAGGACATAGCTGCTAGGGAGTTGGTGATGCGCGATGCAGTTAAATGGAAGAAGACAGAAGATCACCAGCGTGACCACCTTCCTTGACTCCTCCTGGCCTGCCTGCGTCAGACGTCAAGTCATCATTACGTCACCCTGGTGTGATGACACCTGATGGACTGTAGTGGTACTGCAGGCTGTGAGTGCGCGGCACCCATGGAGGAGTCAGCTTTTCAGGTTCTCTTTGCCTGTGTGTTTTCCTGGTCCCTGCTTCCTCCTGGATGAGCGGCTGGTCACCAGTAAGTAGGCAGATCTACTTGTGACCTGTGGCTGTGTGACTGTCCCTAAAGAGTAAGGGCTCGGGAGTCCACAGGGGTGGTGGGGGGGGGGGTAAGGGGGCACAATTTTTACACCCTCACCCTGGGCACAATTTAGCCTATAAACTGCACTGATTTTGAGAAACATGTCTTTTATATACCCGTCATGTGTTATTGGATTGAAAAATTAACGAATGGAGGGTATGAAATTCCTATTCACAACCTTAGGGGGGGGGGGTGGGGTGTTGGCGCTGGAAAACCAAAATTACCAGATATTGCCCCGCCTCCACTGCAAGCCGTCTAACACTTAATGCAGTCGCTCAAAGACGCGATGGATAAAAAAACAATTCTATTTCAGTTGATATTTTGGGGGCACTAGTTCTTGAAGTATCTTATTGTTATTTAGTAATTACATAGTGCTGAAATCGTCTGCAGCACTTTACAGAGTACATAGTCTTGTCCCTAACTGTCCCTCAAAGGAGCTCACAATCTATTCCCTACCATAGTTACATGTCAATCATAATCTAATGTCAATTTTAGAGCAGTTTTGGGTTCAATAGGTATTGAGCCAGATGATCCACAAGGCAAACCTAGACAGTACCCTAGGGCCTAGGTTCTCAACATGCGGTACGCGTACCCCAGGGGGTACTTCTGATAGGTCCAGGGGGTACTCGGGCTGGATATACTTAACCAAGAATAACAAATTTAGAGATTTAGAAAATTATAATTCTTATTTAAACAACACCAAATTAGTATTTTAGCTAATTAAAAGCAATAATAAATGCTTGCACATTGCTTAGAACCAATTATCATGTACTATGATTAAATATATATTTGTCAAGGGGTACTTGTGATCATGTTTACTATGCTAGGGGGTACTCGATGAGTACAGGGTTTTAAAAGGGGTACATACTAATAAAATGTTGAGAAACACTGCCCTAGGGCATGGAGAAAGTCTAGAGGCCTAGCAGAAGCTACCCTCCATGAAGTCTTACTTACAAAAGCCAGATGAACATCTTTTCGATCTTCCTCTGCTGCTCCTCTGTGTCAAACTCTTCACTGGCTGCCAATTAACCAGAGGATCCAGTTCAAACTCCTAACCCTAATCTACAAAGCTCTCCACAATCTCTCTCCCCGGTACATATCCTAATTTTTTACAGATACCAACCCAATTGCAATCTCAGATCTGCACACGATCTTCTGTTGTCCTCCTCTAGAATCACCTCCTCACATTCACACTTACAAGATTTTGCACGCGCTTCACCCCTTCTCTGGAATCCCCCCCCACAACACATCCGTCACTCGCCAACCTTTGTTACCTTTAAACGCTCTCTAAAAACTCATTTGTTTCGACAAGCATATGCGCTACCTTAGGCCACTTCCCTTTGTCCTAAGACCAAATTGCACTCCTACTAGGTATCCTAAAACACAAAGCCTCTATATATTTTATCGTATACTACCCCTCCTCTTGTTTCCCCCCCATTCCCATTAGATTATAAGCTCGCAAGGGCAGGGCTCTCTCCCCCTTTTGTGTCTTGGAAATCATTATACATTTTAATCATCATGTTACTTTTATCACTGTCATTACCACTTCTGTGTTTTGTATTCTGTATTGTCTCCAATTATGTATATTGTATATGGGTGTACACCATTAACTGTATTATTATGCACCCCGTGTTCTTTTCTTACTTTGTACAGCACCACTCAATATGTTGGCACTTTATAAATTGATAATAATAATCCACTGCATGCAGGAACTGTTATCTTGGCTAGGGCCACATTTCAGATTAATCATTTGCAGGTGCTATGAAGTTAAATTCCAAGGAGAGAGATTGGTAACAAGCACTTTTTTCTAGCTACAAAAAAAGTCTCAACAGGATTGCTCCACAGAGTTCAAAAGAAAAACAAAAACACACCTGGATGGTGCTAACCACCATGTTTGGGTGTTGCTCAGTGGATCTAGAAGGGGCAGTGTTCAGTGATGGTGGCTGGATAGTGTAATGGTTAAGGGCTCTGCCTCTGATACAGGCGACCTGGGTTCGAATCTCGGCTCTGCCTGTTCAGTAAGCCAGCACCTATTCAGTAGGAGACCTTGGGCAAGTCTCCCTAACACTATGACTGTCTATAGAGCGTGCCCTAGTGGCTGCAGCTCTGGCGCTTTGAGTCCGTCAGGAGAAAAGCGCGATATAAATGTTCTGTGTTTGTTTGTTTTGTTTGATGTAACTACAATTCATCAGGACCCCCAAGGAAACCTTAATCCCCCCCCCCCCCAATGTTCACTTCACACCCCTTCTCTTGCCTCCAATTTTTCCCCTTGATGGCCTGGGGGCCCATCTCACAAGGGTCATAGGTCAAGCCTGGACATCATGATCTGCTCACCTGTGACATCATGATCTGCTCACCTATGACATCATGATCTTCACACCTATGACAGGTATAACCACAAAAACACCTGATCTGCAGTATAGTCCCCTGTATCAGAGGAAGGGAAGCTTAGTAGTTGGGGGCCCCCTTCCTGCTCTTAATTACACGTTACCCAGCCCCCCTTGGGTCCCTTGTGTGGCCAGAGTCCATTGTGGTTGTATGACCTGACTTGCTTGACTTTGTTGACAATAGCTTATCAGATTTAAATCTGCTGCCTGACTTGGCCCCAACTGATGTCACCGACTGTCCTTTGGAGGGGTTCACAGGCTAGTGACAACTTGGAAGAAAGCAGTTAAGAGAACACTTTGCTTTTGAGGGATGAAGGAAGAGACTGGAGTTATTGGGAAAACCAAACATGAGAACATACAAAATCCATTCCTTTAGCCCCTGATTCAGGGCCCGTTTCCACTATTGCGTTGCCGAATCGCCGGCGAATCACCGCAGGCAAATCGCATGCGGGTGCAATTCCGCATGCGGTTTTTGCCGTGATTTCGCATAGGTTAGGGTGATGCGATTTTAACCATGTCACTGCCTGTGTGAATTAACATGGGTACCTATGCGAAATCGCATGCAAATTCGCGGCAAAAAACGCATGGGGAAAACGCATGCGATTTCCCTAATAAATACATTGCGTGCGATTCGCCTGCATTCCACACGCAGGCGAATTCTGAGGACACTGCCGTGCAGAAAAATCCTGCACAGAAAAACGCACAGCAAAACTGACAAGTGGAAACAGTCCCATTCACTTGTATTGGCTGTGCGAATCTGCACGCAGGAAACGCATGCGGATTCGCGATAGTGGAAACGGGCCCTTACAGAGAGTAGAGAGCAGTGCAGAGCATGAAAACCTGGCCTGGATTCTTTCTTTCTTTTAGATTCTTTCGATATTGGATATTGTTTGCAGGTCTCCGGTGGTGAGCCGGAACTTAAAGCTTACCAGTAGGGATGCTCATTCGGATTCCGCGCATTTCCGATCAGAAATTGCATTTCCGCATCGGAATGCGGAAATCGGTAATACAAGTGCGGTAGGCGGATTTCCACGTGAAATCGCGGAAATTTCCGCCGACTTTAACATCGATTTTCTCAAAAACTATAAGATCTTTTTGAAAACTTTTTTTTCATCTTGTTCACAAGATTCTGTTTAATAAACCCTGAAAATTTGGTGTTTCTAGGACTTACGGGGGCTTTGCTATTAACTGCTAAAGTTGGTGGATTTTTACTGTAATGTAAAATCCAGAAAATCTGCATTATCCGATATGCGTTCATTTTAAGCCAATCAGAAGACTCGGAATGAATAAACCAATCAGAAAATGGGGATTAAGGTGGAAATTACCACATTCTCTGATTGTCTTATTCATTCTGAGTCTTCTGATTGGCTTAAAATTACCGCATATCGGATAATGCGGATTTTCTGCTTTTTACATTACAGTAAAAATCCACCAACTTTAGCGGTTAATAGCAAAGCCCCCGTAAGTCCGAGAAACACCACATTTTCAGAATTTATTAAACAGAATCTTGTGAACAAAATGAAAAAAAAAATAAAATTTAAAGTTTTCAAAAAGACCTTATAGTTTTTGAGAAAATCGATGTTAAAGTCGGCGGAAATTTCCGCGATTTCCGCCGGAAATCCACATCGGAATGCGGAACTTGGTAGCGGGAAGCAGAATCGGTAGCAGTAGCGGTAAATGGCAATGGCGGAATGCGGATTTTCAGCGAAATCGGAAATTGGCATTTCCGACCATCCCTACTTACCAGCCTCCAGACTTGCCCCAGACACTGCTGAGCAACATCCCCAGTAATGTCTTCTGATGACACTCGTGAAATGGAACCCCAAGGCTGGGAACGACACCAAGGGGAAGCAAGGAAAGGGGTATGAACATGGGGGGGTTCCAATCAAAGCTTTGCATGGGGGATCAATTGTAGCTATACCACTGCACTCTTCAATATAGTGTAATCTGATTGGCTCACAGTTCTGTTTGTGACATCAGATTGCATCCTCCTTTGAGGGAAAATGAGACTTGAACGGTGTCAGTACTCTATGGGATATTATGGGATTTTTCAGTGCTATATCCAGTAAATTACGGTTTTGGTTTTTTCACAATAATTACAGTAACAGTTGTCACTTCATGAGTCTATATGTTTATTTAAATGCCAGAATCTAGAGAAGAAGTCGGATTTTATGACCTCTGAACAGTTAGTTTTATTAGCTAGTAACTTCCTTTAACATTAGCTCCAACGTACCTCTTGGCCAGCCACAGTTTGGCTTTCAAGTTGTTGGTGATGTCACGCACCTCCTGCTGAATTCGCTCTGAATTAACCGTGTGTTTCGCCTCGAAGAACGATTGGAGCAAGTGAGAAACCTAAACGGAGCACAAGAAGAGAGAGAAAGAGAAAAAAAGCTGAGAAAT
Source organism: Hyperolius riggenbachi (assembly GCF_040937935.1). NCBI lineage: Eukaryota > Metazoa > Chordata > Amphibia > Anura > Hyperoliidae > Hyperolius > Hyperolius riggenbachi. The sequence goes on from NC_090649.1 coordinate 486,447,670, forward strand.
GTGCCTGGTCTGTGAAAGCGAGCTTTAATCCCCAGGCCCTCTGAACCCAGCTCTGGTCAGAATACGTCCTTTGATGAGAGAACAGCCACCTGTAGGCTGACGAGTGGAAGCGAGGCCTTCAACTGGAAAGTCTGCTCCCACCAGAGAATGCCAGGCTGTGCTAGGCCCAAGTCCTTCCCTTGTTTATAAATCAAGGCCTGTGAGCTTCATTCACACAACCGAGAGAAGAAAAAAGTCAAATTACCTCACCGTGCCATCATGGTTTCCTAGTGAAATCACATCCTTGCAATTAAAAACAACCGATGGGGAGCTGGAGTGCTTCAAGCCAAATACAACAAGCTCCACACAAGATCTGACCCACGCTGATGACTATATGGGCCCTGACGGGCACTCTCTTACCAGAACAATAAAATACATTTTCCAACCAGGCTAAGGGTAATGTAGAACAATTACATTATTTTATATACAATATATACTCATACCTTTCTTGTTATTTCTACAAAGGGAGGAAGAGGCTCTCTGTTCTTGGCTCTAGATAAATATCTGGCACTGTATTTGGCCTGAGGAAGTGGGTGTTACACCCACGAAACGCATTGCTTGTGCATAATTGAACTTCATATGTGTATGAATGTGTCGTTGAGGTAAGCCTCCTCTCCCCTTATTATTTTAGCTGTTTATAACAGTTTTATCTACCATTGGGCGCCTCTTCTCCCCTCTGTGCTTTTCACCCTCCTTTGGAGGGGTGTACTCTGGTACCCAGCTTCTGTGTTCTTTTTTAGGGTGTCGATCACCCTCTACCACATGTTATTCCTAGGCCGGTTTAATGGCCTGAGTGCAGTGGCTTGACTATTGAAGGAACGTGGCATAGCTCCCAATTGTCCCTCTTTTGGAGGGACAGTCCCTCTTTGGGAGCCCTGCCCCTCTGTCCCTCTTTCCTCCTCATTTGTCCCTCTTTCAGGACTTTGTCCCTCTTTCTATTTAAATATATATCTTTCTCTATTACAAACGTGTTTGATAGACTCTAAACTTTATTCCCATCCTTTAAATTGATATATTACTAATTTTAAAATGTTAATATGAAGGAAAATGAACCAGGATAGAAAGGATCAGTGTGGTTTGAATTATAAAACAACATATTTTTCTTATGAAATCTTTATGGTATGCATGCCTAGGGGTGTGTTGGGGGCATGGTTAGGGGTATGGAAGGGGGCGTGGCTTAAGTGTCCCTCTTTCTCATCTCAAATGTTGGGAGGTATGAGGTGGTAACGGGAAGACTCCGCCCTGCCTTCCTTCTTTCCCTTCAACCAACCTTTGCCCAGCACTGTCGTCAGCCTCCCATCCCCTTCCTTCAGGCAGAGCAGCACGGAAAAGATGCAAGTATAATACATGTTTTAGCAAAGGGTCATTCAGTTCTCCTCTTCCATGCAGCTACGCACTGTCTGTCACTCACCTCTGTCTTGGTCTTGTGATCGAGTGATGGTAGCTTCTCAGAAGAAGAAGAATGACCAACCTGGGGGTGGAGCCAGTAACATATCTACTCTTCGGCTGGACTACACTGCTGGGTGGAGACGGGGTGTTATCACAAGGCAGAAGCCCTTTGTTATAGGGGGTAAGGATGGTAATGATGGTGAGTTTGAACGGTGGTGAACGTTTTTTGCCAAGTGGATAGAGTGGCTATGGTGACTGCACCTCAACTTTACACCATGGACAAGGAAATTGGTAAAAAGGAGATTTTAAACACCCTCTCTGATGTCCTCCGGACTACCTGTGACCTGGATCATGGCCCACCACAGTCCAAACTGAAAGGTCTTTGACTGTTTATACTGAAATTTCACAAAATAGTAGTTTGTTGATTGAAAGCAATGAGCTTTCCCAAGTTTTCAAAGCAAGCAATCATCAGGCCTGTACTCAAAAAGTAAACCCTGGAACGAGATGTTGTGAGTAGCTGCAGACCTGTCTCTAACCTCCCCTGCTCGGAAAAAGGTAATGTTAAGGTTGAATGCCGTCAAATCTGGACGTCAAATCGGGTGTGTGTACAAACTGTCGTTCAGCTGATAACGCTGGTTCTGACTGATGCGCTTGGCGGATCGGTCAAAATCAGACGTATGAACGCACCTTTAAACTTGAAGTGGAGTTCTCATATAACGTTTTTGGTGCTCTCCAGTCTAGCATCGGTAAACATCACAGTTACCAATTAGCCCTCATCCAGATTATTTATTATGTGCTCATGGGCAACAGAGAGTGTCAAATCATCAATTGGGTCAATAAATGGAATATAAGAAGCCCCAGGTAAGTTCAACTCCTTTTTTGCGTTCAGCTGAGGTTCCCTTTAAGTGAGGCTCTCTACTGCTCACTTCCTGTGGCGGAAATTTGTATTGAAAGCAATTTTTACGTCGCAGAGACAGATCCCACTGTGGTCTGCGCGTGCGCACAGTAACCAATTCAAAATACCTGCAGCACCATTGACTTACATGACATCCGGCCAACGTGTGTTGCCGCAGACGCTGTGCCATAACGCGCTGGTCGTCTTACACTGGATTGGATGCTTCTGCTGCATCGCACCGCACCCGATATGAAATGTCCCATAGACTTGCATTGCTTTAGCGTTAGCCTGCGTTAAAAAAGGGCAACGCAGCGCAATGAAAACGTGCCAGTGTGAAAGGGGCCTGCAGGTTCCAAAGACCCATCAGCATTTTTTTTCTTTTTATATATTATATTTTTATTGAATGCTCAAGATAGACATTATACAAAAACCACATATATCAGTATTTAAAGAGAGAACTGACAGGAAGTCAATTGAGTGTAGTAAACAATCTCCCCTTCTGACTAAAGATTAATCAAACTTACACCCGAGTTCTGAAAAGCCATTAAAGGGATACTGTAGGGGGGGTCGGGGGAAAATGAGTTGAAGTTACCCGGGGCTTCTAATGGCCCCCCACAGACATCCTGTGCTCGCGCAGCCACTCACCGATGCTCCGGCCCTGCCTCCGGTTCACTTCTGGAATTTCAGACTTTAAAGTCAGAAAACCACTGCGCCTGCATTGGCGTGTCCTCGCTCCCGCTGATGGCACCAGGAGCATACTGCGCAGACCAAAGACCATACTGGGCTTGTGTAATACTCTCCTGGTGACATCAGCGGGAGCGAGGATGCAGCTGCGCAGACGCAGTGGTTTTCAGACTTTAAAGTCTGAAATTCCAGAAGTGAACCGGAGGCGGGGCCGGAGCATCGGTGAGTGGCTCCGTGGGTACAGGATGTCTGCGGGGGGCCATTAGAAGCCCTGGGTAAGTTCAACTAATTTTCCCCCGACCCCCCTACAGTATCCCTTTAAAAACATTTACTCTTAAAGCCAGTTTTTCACCATAAAAAACAAAATTCAATAGCAACTGGTCTGAGTGTATAGTAAGTGATAAAGATGCTAATCCTGCATTCAAAACTTTCAAAGCTTTTTCTGCTGTTATGGTTTGGAGTTATCACATACCTTAGGAGCACTGGCCCTTTAATTGCAATTGCCATCGGCTGGGAGAACAGTTGCATGCTGGGAGGTCTTTTTATCTATAATATATTCCTCCTCTTCCCTTTATTTCCCCCTCCTTCTAATGACATAAGTGCACTTCCTAATACAGACCTCAGTGGGAGTGTCTGAAGACTCTGGGAGGAGGGCGGGTAACGAATACACAATTAGCAAGAGGAGAAAAAAAGAGTGAGGGAGGAAATGATGTCAGGATTAGCTTCATTCAAAGGTAACCAAGATGGAAACGGTCTAGAATAGGATTATCTGCTTTTCCTTTATAAAATTCACAGGAATCATAACGTGGACAGTGCAATACATCTGTTATGTAAGCAGAACTAGTATTTATCTACTTATATATGTGTTTTTTATTTCTAGGTTAGCATGGGTGTCACTTGAAGGTCAATAGCCAGTGATTCATAAATTCTCACCACGGGTTACAGGGTGGAAACTCTGCGTAATATTCCATAGGGCACATCATTTTCTGCAGCGATCAATCAGTATTCATATTCAATAAACTGGTTCCTGTAACTCTCTATAGCTTGCAACTTGCCTGTACTCTTTGCACTTCTAAACCAGATAAATCAGCAAATGCTAAATAGGAAAAAAATCAGAGCTCTTTAACTCAAAGAGCCATATAATACAATAAGTTATGCCGAGAAGATGAGGTGCGCGTGTTGGGCAAATAGCACATGCCGAAGTATAAAAATACACCACTGCAGTGTGTGCCTGTATATAAAGAACGTATTTGTAATAATTCAGCTTTAAAGAGAAACTCCGACCAAAAATTTAACTTTATCCCAATCAGTAGCTGATACCCCCTTTTACATGAGAAATCTATTCCTTTTCACAAACAGACCATCAGGGGGCGCTGTATGACTGATATTGTGATGAAACCCCTCCCACAAGAAAAGTTCGAACTTTTGGCAGTTTCCTGTCTGTGAACCTTGTTGCATTGTGGGAAATAGCTGTTTACAGCTGTTTCCAATTGCCAAAAACCATGCAGCAGCTACATCACCTGCCAACAGTAAAATGTTCACTGGAGTTCCTCTTTAAGTAAGCAACTGTGGTCTCCCACAATGCACCACTCCTGAATATGCATATCATCTCTGTATGTCCCTGAAGTCAGGCTTAAAGTGAATCTGTATTGTTAAAATCGCACAAAAGTAAACATACCAGTGCGTTAGGGGACATCTCCTATTGACCTCTGTCACAATTTCGCCGCTCCTCGCCGCATTAAAAGTGGTTAAAAACAGTTTTAAAAAGTTTGTTTATAAACAAACAAAATGGCCACCAAAACAGGAAGTAGGTTGATGTACTGTATGTCCACACATAGAAAATACATCCATACACAAGCAGGCTGTATACAGCCTTCCTTTTGAATCTCAAGAGATCATTTGTGTGTTTCTTTCTCCCTGCAGTTCTCATGCACTGAAGTTTCAGGCTGCTTGTTTCTTCTTGCAAACAGCTTTGCCCTTGTCTAATTCTTCAGTATGTGAAAGCCCAGCCAGCTCAGAGGACGATTTATTCAGCTTGTAAAAGATAAGAGAGAAGCTGCTCTAATCTAAATAATACACAGGCAGTGTGCATAGAGGTGCCTGGAAGGGGGAATTCATAGCAGAACCACAACACTGAAGAACTTGGCAGCCTTCCAGACACAGGCTGACAAGTCTGACAAGGGAAAGATACATTGATTTATTACAGAGACTGTGATAGCAGAAAGTGCTGCAGTAAGCAAGAACACATTAGAATAGCTTTTGGAACTTGTAGGATGATAAAAAACAGGATGCAATTTTTGTTACGGAGTCTCTTTAAGCTGGCCACTAATGGACCAATTTCTAGCGAAAACTCGTTCGATCGATCCGAAATTCTAGGTCGGCAGTGATCGAATTGCCAGTAAATAATCTCCATTAATGGTTATGATCGATTATGAACGAGTGAAAAAAAAGTCGTCCGACTGAATTTTCGTCGAACGAAATTTTGAATTTTAAAGACGATCGTGATCGATAGATAGCAAACATTGGTTCGTTGATGGTGTAGTGAACGATTTTTCTTCCGATCAAAATTTCTGATCGCTCGAACGATTTTTTGCTAGAAAATTGGACCATTAGTGGCCACCTTTACACTGAAGATGTAGAGACCGGCACCATCAAGTAGTATATATGCTCTTTATTGAAACAAACACCTTGACATACAGAAGCAACGTTTTGGAGGGGACCCCCTCCTTTCTCAAGCCAATGTCAATGTCTAAAGACAAATAATCACAAAGCGCTTTATATATGTCTGCACACATGGACTACAACCAATCACATTTGAACAGTGGCTATGGTGACCAATCCCCTTGTACCTACTCAGGCGGACCTGATGGGGAACTATGCTTCTAATATTCAAATGTGCAGCGTTCAGCAAGTCCGTCCTGCGCATGAACGGAGAGTGCAGATGGCGCCGCCCAACGCAGCACCTACACCAGACGCCGACCAATCAGCTCTGAGGAGAAGACTGCCGTCATCAGGATCACGCCCCTAACAGAGCCGGACCTGATGGGAAACCTCAGCAGCTTGAGGGGACGGCGGGGAAGCCAGGCGTACACTGCATGTGGGGTTGATGTGGCTCCATACAAGCTACAGGCTCACTATACACCAGCGGCTCTGGCTGTAAGCCTGGCTACAGGGGCATAAAGAGATCATTTGCATATTCAGTAGTGGTGCATTGTGGGTAACCACAGTCGCTCACTTAAAGCTGAATTATTGCAAATACGTTTTGTTTTAAGAAGGCAAATTACACAGAGTTGGCTTTTTAGTAGGAGGCCTTTCAGTCTCTTTTGGTCCCCTATACTCTCCTAGCGGTTAGGGGTCACCCCGAGCTGCTTGGGTATTCTGTTGTAAATACAGACAAAGACATCTTCTGGAATCAAAGACAACTAGAAAAAAACCCCACAGCAACCAATCAGGTTTCAGAAGGTAAATCTGGCTCTTATGTAATTTCCCCACCAGACTGGTTCAAACCACAATGAGGCCCCTCGGCAAAAGTAACCTGATCCCAACAGACCCCCAGCAAATGTATCCACCAGGGGCCCCAAGCCGTTGCCAGGCCTAACATCCCTCAACTTTACTGTACTCCCGGTGCCCCTGCACCTTATTTGCAGCATGGCAAGCAACTCACCTGTTTCGTGCTGCACCATTAGTTCCTACACCTCACCTTCATCCTCACACGGCCACCTCTTCTACATTACCCTGCCCATGTTATCCCTACTAATGACATGTGACGGGTCATAGAGAAGAGACACCAGCGAGGACCAAGACGGGAAGCAAGGAAGTAGCAGCGCACCAGGACAGGTGAGTTGCTATGCTGCAAAAGCAGTACAGTAAGTGGAAGAAATTTTAGACAAGTCCATCTCCTCATGGGGGCTTCTCAAGGTTTTTTTTTTTTTTTTTCAGAAAGACTTTTTGAATGGCAGTTTCTCAGTCCAACTGACAGAATATTATTATTATTATTATTTATTGTATTTATAAAGCGCCAACATATTACGCAGCGCTGAACATTAATTTAGGTTACAGACAATATTTAGGGGTGACATACAGCAATATGACAATACAGGAATACAAGAAAACCAGATCACGCACCATAGTATGAGTACAAGGTAATGCTTAGTCACTGGAGGGGAGCATGGAGATCACACAGCACAGTATGAGTACAAGGTAATGCTTAGTCAGTCACTGGAGGGGAGCATGGAGATCACACAGCACAGTATGAGTACAAGGTAATGCTTAGTCACTGGATGCAGCATGGAGATCACACAGCACAGTATGAGTACAAGGTAATGCTTAGTCACTGGATGGGAGCATGGAGATCACACAGCACAGTATGAGTACAAGGTAATGCTTAGTCACTGGATGGAGCATGGAGATCACACAGCACAGTATGAGTACAAGGTAATGCTTAGTCACTGGATGGGAGCATGGAGATCACACAGCACAGTATGAGTACAAGGTAATGCTTAGTCACTGGATGCAGCATGGAGATCACACAGCACAGTATGAGTACAAGGTAATGCTTAGTCACTGGATGGGAGCATGGAGATCACACAGCACAGTATGAGTACAAGGTAACGCTTAGTCACTGGATGGGAGCATGGAGATCACACAGCACAGTATGAGTACAAGGTAATGCTTAGTCACTGGATGCAGCATGGAGATCACACAGCACAGTATGAGTACAAGGTAATGCTTAGTCACTGGATGGGAGCATGGAGATCACACAGCACAGTATGAGTACAAGGTAATGCTTAGTCACTGGAGGGGAGCATGGAGATCACACAGCACAGTATGAGTACAAGGTAATGCTTAGTCACTGGAGGGGAGCATGGAGATCACACAGCACAGTATGAGTACAAGGTAATGCTTAGTCACTGGATGGAGCATGGAGATCACACAGCACAGTATGAGTACAAGGTAACGCTTAGTCACTGGATGAGGGCATGGAGATCACACAGCACAGTATGAGTACAAGGTAATGCTTAGTCACTGGATGGAGCATGGAGATCACACAGCACAGTATGAGTACAAGGTAATGCTTAGTCAGTCACTGGATGGAGCATGGAGATCACAGAGCACAGTATGAGTACAAGGTAATGCTTAGTCAGTCACTGGAGGGGAGCATGGAGATCACACAGCACAGTATGAGTACAAGGTAATGCTTAGTCACTGGAGGGGAGCATGGAGATCACACAGCACAGTATGAGTACAAGGTAATGCTTAGTCACTGGAGGGGAGCATGGAGATCACACAGCACAGTATGAGTACAAGGTAATGCTTAGTCAGTCACTGGATGGAGCATGGAGATCACAGAGCACAGTATGAGTACAAGGTAATGCTTAGTCACTGGAGGGGAGCATGGAGATCACACAGCACAGTATGAGTACAAGGTAATGCTTAGTCAGTCACTGGATGGAGCATGGAGATCACACAGCACAGTATGAGTACAAGGTAATGCTTAGTCACTGGATGAGGGCATGGAGATCACACAGCACAGTATGAGTACAAGGTAATGCTTAGTCACTGGATGGGAGCATGGAGATCACACAGCACAGTATAAGTACAAGGTAATGCTTAGTCACTGGATGGAGCATGGAGATCACAGAGCACAGTATGAGTACAAGGTAATGCTTAGTCACTGGATGAGGGCATGGAGATCACACAGCACAGTATGAGTACAAGGTAATGCTTAGTCACTGGATGGGAGCATGGAGATCACACAGCACAGTATAAGTACAAGGTAATGCTTAGTCACTGGATGGAGCATGGAGATCACAGAGCACAGTATGAGTACAAGGTAATGCTTAGTCAGTCACTGGATGGGAGCATGGAGATCACACAGCACAGTATGAGTACAAGGTAATGCTTAGTCACTGGATGGAGCATGGAGATCACGCAGCACAGTATGAGTACAAGGTAATGCTTAGTCACTGGATGGAGCATGGAGATCACACAGCACAGTATGAGTACAAGGTAATGCTTAGTCACTGGATGGAGCATGGAGGTCGCACAGCACAGTATGAGTACAAGGTAATGCTTAGTCACTGGATGGGAGCATGGAGATCACACGGCACAGTATGAGTACAAGGTAATGCTTAGTCACTGGATGGAGCATGGAGATCACACAGCACAGTATGAGTACAAGGTAATGCTTAGTCACTGGATGGGAGCATGGAGATCACACGGCACAGTATGAGTACAAGGTAATGCTTAGTCACTGGATGGAGCATGGAGATCACACAGCACAGTATGAGTACAAGGTAATGCTTAGTCACTGGAGGGGAGCATGGAGATCACACAGCACAGTATGAGTACAAGGTAATGCTTAGTCACTGGATGGGAGCATGGAGATCACACAGCACAGTATGAGTACAAGGTAATGCTTAGTCACTGGATGGGAGCATGGAGATCACACAGCACAGTATGAGTACAAGGTAATGCTTAGTCACTGGAGGGGAGCATGGAGATCACACAGCACAGTATGAGTACAAGGTAATGCTTAGTCACTGGAGGGGAGCATGGAGATCACACAGCACAGTATGAGTACAAGGTAATGCTTAGTCACTGGATGGAGCATGGAGATCACACAGCACAGTATGAGTACAAGGTAATGCTTAGTCACTGGATGGGAGCATGGAGATCACACAGCACAGTATGAGTACAAGGTAATGCTTAGTCAGTCACTGGATGGGAGCATGGAGATTAGGCAAGTTAGGTTCACTCAGATACATAGCATGGGTTCACAGTAATGGAGGTGCATGATCAGGTAGGACACAAAAGGAGGAGGATCCTGCCCAAAGGCTTACAATCTAGAGGGAGAGGTAAGGACACGAACGGTAGGGGACCAGAGTTCGGCTGTGGGTTTAGAGCAATTGTGAGGGGTGGTAGGCAAGAGTGAAAAGGTGAGTTTTGAGGGCTTTCTTGAAGATGTTGAAGGAGGGGGCTGCCCTAATGGGTGGAGGTAGGGAGTTCCATAGTGTTGGAGCAGCTCTTGAGAAGTCCTGGAGGCGTGCATGGGACTGGGTGATGCGGGGGGCGGTTAGGCGAAGTTCATTGGAAGAGCGGAGTGAGCGGCTAGGTGTGTACCTCTGAGTAAGATCGGAAATGTAGGTTGGACAGGTTTTGTGGACAGATTTGTAGGTCAGACACAGTATCTTGAATCTGATTCTGGACTGGATAGGAAGCCAGTGGAGGGATTCTAGGAGGGGATCTGCCATGGTGGAGCGATGGGAGCAGTGGATAATTCTGGCTGCCGCATTCATGATGGACTGCAGTGGGGCTGCTCGGGTCATAGGGAGACCAGACAGCAGGGCATTGCAGTAGTCAAGGCGGGAAATTATGAGGGCATGGATGAGGAGTTTGGTGGTGGCAGAGGTCAGGAAAGGGCGAATCTTACAGATGTTACGAAGGTGGAAGTTGCAGGACTTTGTGAGGATTTGGATGTGGGAAGTGAAGGAGAGTGCGGAGTCCAGGGTGACACCCAGACAACGGGCTTGAGAGGTAGGGCGAATGGTAGTGTGGTTAACAGTGACATGCACATCTGGGAGGTTCGTGGATGGCCGGGGTGGGAAGATCATAAATTCCGTTTTGTCTAGATTTAGTTTCAGGTACCTAGCAGACATCCAGGAGGAGATGGCTGATAGGCAGGAGGAGACCTTGTCCATGGTAGTGGTGGATATGTCAGGGGTGTGAAGGTAGATCTGGGTGTCATCTGCATACAGATGATAGTTAAAACCCATGGAGGAGATAACCTTGCCAATGGAGGATGTGTATAGGGTGAACAGTAGGGGGCCAAGGACCGAACCTTGGGGGACTCCCACCGAGCGGAGGTTGGGGGTGGACGAGGACTCATTGAAGGCGGTCGTGAAGGAGCGGTTGGAGAGGTAGGATGAAAGCCAGGTCAGGGCGAGATCGTGAATGCCCAAGGACTGGAGGGACTGGAGGAGTAGGGGATGATCTACTGTGTCAAAAGCTGCTGAAAGGTCAAGGAGGAGGAGAATAGCGTGCAAACAGGCGGGATGGGAGCCTGCATTTATATAGATTCTTCCTAGGGAGTGCTCTTGTAAATAATAAATCAAATACTGAGAATCCACCATGAAGACATGGACAAATCAAGAACCTGTCAGTTCCGTCAGATTTACTACTGTAAGTGACAGCAACATAGGAGACTCTAGAAGAAACATACTTCTTATTTGTATATGTTTTACATGTATTTTAACTCCTACACCACCGCCGCATCGTGTATTTATGCCCCCCCCCTGCACACTGCTTCACAACCAGGGGCGTAAGTACACGTACCCGTGTTGTTTACAATCGCCGCACTGCCGCTGCTCATTTCCGCCGCTAAGTTGATCAGGGACTGGGAACAGATTGTTCCCGTCCCGATCGATGTTTCCGAGATGAATGAAAAACCGGCATCAGGATGACTCGGCCATTTCATTCAGTAAACAGATACACTAACTACTTCCGAGTACTGTTTACAGTACTCTGAAGATAAGTGCAGTGCCATCTTGTGGCCAAAAAGTAAAATGCACTCAAACACACACACACACATACACCCACATACACTTTATATATAGTTATAGATACATTTTATTACATTTTAACTCATTACATTCCTACCCTATAGTTACCCAAATAAAACACTTATAAAAAAAATAAATAAAAAGAGGGGGCTAATTTAGCAGGGAGCAGAGGGGGAATCTGCCTATATACACTAAAGGTGATGGCTACCCCCCGAAAATATAAGACCTCCCCGAAAGAAAGCCCTAGCACATTTTTTGAAGGGGAAATTAATATAAGACAGTGTCTTATTTTCGGGGAAACACGGTATATATAATTAGAAATCACTAAACTGAAAAAATGCACCTTTATTTCCAGATAAAGTATTGGTGCCATACAGTGACCTAGGGAAATATTTTAGATGTTGCAATAACCGGGACAAATGGGCAAATAAAATATGTGGGTTTTAATTATGGCAGCAGGTTTTATTTTAAAACTATAATGGCTGAAAACTGAGAAATAATGATTTTTTTTCATTATTTTCTTATTATTCCCTTTAAAATGTATGTAACAAAATAATTCTCAGCAAAAGAGTACCACCCAAAGAAAGCCTTATTGGTGGATGAAAAAAAACAATATATAGATCATTTCTATGTGATTAATAACAATAATGTTATTAGCGAATTAATGGAAGAGGGGTGATATGAAAATTGCTTTAGTTTTTAAGGGGAAAAAACTGTGGTTGGGAAGTGGTTAAATTTTACAATTTTTCGCAATAGTGGTCCTTCAACCTAAAGACCAGGCCATTTTTTTGCTAAATTGGCCACTGCAGCTTTAAGGGATCGCTGCAGGGCCGCACATGTCAGCACACAAGTGATTCCCCCCCCCTCCTTTTCTCCCCACAACAGAGCTTCCCCCCCCCCCCCCCCCCTATAGTTAGAGACTGTTTAATAAATGCTAAATGTTAAAGGACACCTATAAGCATTTGCAAGACAAATAAAAAAAAGTAACTTACCCGGGATTTCTACCATCACCCTGCAGACATTCAGTGCACTCGCCGGGACAAACCGATTTTTCAGGCTACTGTGTCGCATCCTCGTTTGCGCTCCTGTCGCAGGGAGCGTCCTGCGCAGTACAAGAAAACTTCCTACTGCTCCTGCGGAGGATGCTCCTAGCGATGTGAGCGAGAACGAGGACGCGTGACCAGGGATGCGCATGCACAGTAGCCTGTCAGTGAAAGACGAGAGTGAGCCACGGCGGGGGACCGGAGGATCGTTTTGGCACAGGACGTCTGCAGGGGGCCGGTAGAAGCCCCAGGTAAGTTAATCTCTTTATTTTAACCCTTACAGGTGTCCCTTGACCTCCTTAGTGGTAAACCAGGCAAAAATCCGCAGCTCAGAGCAGTAACCCCGAGCTGGATCCTGGGGTGGTGGGTGATGTGCAGGGCTGCCACAGATCTATCTAGCGGTTTGATTTTTATGGTCTAAAAGTTGATGAAAAAATTACACACGTTTTCAGAACCTAAACTCTGAAATAATTATACTGCCAGGTAGGTTAAATCTTAATAAACAATTTGTCCAGAGACGGTCCCATACATGATTGAGTTTGAAACCCCTGCACTAGCAGATTGATGTAAGAAGGAGGGGCGAAAGCAAAGATGAAACTTCTTGGTAAAAGTTCTCTGTATTACGGTCAGGCAAATATTCTCGGGATAGATTTGTCTTTCAAGGTTGGGATGAAATGTTGCAGCCTAAATCCTGGGCCCAGGCAGCGATAATGTAGCGGTTAGCCAAACTTCCCAGAAACTCAGTGAGGCTTAAGACATTCTATATTTAAAATCAGAAAAGAATGTCGAGTCGCAGATGGTGCCAGACTAAAACCTTCCCCAAATAGACAGATCACAGGAGAAGTCATCTCAAAAGACCATTATGTGAGCGGCCTTCCAAAAACAAACAACAAATATCGCAGGGGCTGGAGAGGAAAAAGGCGGAGGGGGGAAGAAAGAAAAAGATCTTCAAAAATCAAGATCTGAGTCATCTGGTGGGAGTTGATTATTCAGAAATTACACAGCGGTAATGGAGGGAAACGCTGCTGCATAAACTGTAATTATGTATATTAATATAGTCTAGATTTACCCTGTTCCAATTGAGTTAAGTATTTATTTATCTACTACAGATGGAGGAAATTGATATATCCATTTACTTGAGCATTCCAAAAAGGGCGGCTCCGTTCAATTCAAAGCGGTCTAGGCCGATTCATCGTGACACGGCATCCAATAACACGAGGAAAAGGAATGCCGAAAAAGTCCCAATGTGGACATGGAAATTTAAAGAGAACCCGAGGTGGGTTTGAAGATTATTATCTGCATACAGAGGCTGGATCTGCCTATACAGCCCAGTCTCTGTTGCTATCACAAACCCCCCTAAGGTCCCCCTGCACTCTGCAATTCCTCATAAATCACAGCCACGCTGCTGACAAACAGCTTGTCAGAGCTGGCTGTGTTTATCTCTGTAGTGTCAGTCTGCTGCTCTCCCCGCCTCCTGCAGAACTCCAGTCCCCGCCTGCATCCCTTCCCTCCCTGCTGATTGGAGGGAAGGGGCGGGGGCAGGGACCAGAGCTCTGCAGGAGGCGGGGAAGCAGCTGAGACTGACACTACAGATGTAAACACAGCCTCACAGCATGGCTGTGATTTATGAGGGATTGCAGAGTGCAGGGGGACCTTAGTGGGGTTTGGGATAGCAACAGAGGCTGGGCTGTAAAGGCAGATCCAGCCTCTGTATTCAGATCACATTCTTCAAACACAACTCGGGTTCTCCTTTAAACCCCTTTACTGAGAATGATGGGAGTTGCCATTGCTGACCTGCTTGTGGAGAACACTAATTGGCTGAATATCAGATGGCCTGATCCCCTGGCTCCAGCGATGTCAAGGCAGAAAATCTGCTAGGCCTTCTCATTCTGGGCCAGTAACTCAGAGTATTTAACACAGAGGACCCGTAAACAACTAGGAAAGCAGCATTTTTCATTTTAATCAAACCGAAAGCAAAAAATACTTCACTGATTTGCAGTTTAGATCTGATTTGCATTTGCAGTTCAGAAATCACACCCTGAGCTTGATTCATTAGGGCCCCATTCACACTTGCAAAACGCCATCGATTTTGCTATCGTTTTGCTCTGGCGATTTTTGGCGATGAATGCAAAAAGCATTACCATTCCCACTTGGCGATTTTTTCGCGATCGCGATCAGCGCTTCTATAGCACAAAACGCGATCGTCGGGAAATCGCCTGAAAATGGTGCAGGATACAAATTTGCGTTTGCCGATTTGCGTTAATCGACGGCGATTAACGCAAATCGTCCAAGTGAGAACGGGCCCATAGGGTATTATGGCACAAGCACTTAAGCGTTTTTGACGAAATCGCCGGCAAAACGCTCAGATATGAACGGGCTTAAAGGATACCCGAACTGACATGTGACATGATGAGATAGACATGTGACATGATGAGATAGACATGTGTATGTACAGTGCCTAGCACACTAATAACTATGCTGTGCTCCTTTTTTTCTTTCTCTGCCCGAGTTAAATATCAGGTATGTAAGTGACTGACTCAGTCCTGACTCAGACAGGAAGTGACTACAGTGTGACCCTCACTGATAAGAAATTCCAACAATAAAACACTTTCCTAGCAGAAAATGGCTTCTGAGAGCAAGAAAGAGATAAAAAGGGGAATTTCTTATCAGTGAGGGTCACATTGAGGTCACTTCCTGTCAGGATGGAGTCAGCCACTTACATACCTGATGGTTAACTCTTTCAGGCAGAGAAAGAAAAAAAAGGAACAGCATAGTTATGTAGGCACTATACATACACATGTCTATCTCATCATGTCACTTCGGGTATCCTTTAAGCTGCTCTGCAAAAGCGGCGCAGCTTAATGTGCAGGAACGCGCGCTATGTATGCCTTGCATAGCAGCGAGCGCGTGATAAGCACAGAAAACCCCGACTAACGAGATTTAGCCAGGTACTAGAGCTGATTGCAGCTGAACGGAGGCATGCGGGAGGACGGCGAGGGATGCATCGTTTGCTCATGTGGCTGGAGGAAGCCCCAAGTAAGTATCAAATCTTTATTTTTTAACATCTCTGGTACACTTTAAGGCTTTGTTCACAATTTAAAATCAAAATCCCAAACGCCAGCGAATTATGATTTTTTTGTGCTTTTTTTTTGCCTCCCGATGATTCACTGCACGCTACGATTTTGTGTACAGCGCTTTTCAAAGCACTTTTGCAGAGCGATTTGTTTTATCACTTCCTGAAGCAAGTCAGGAAGTGAACTCTTTGACGTGGAAATAATGTATTTATTCATCAAATCGCGAACGCAATCGCCGCATAAAGCAAGTTTGTGAGCGTTTTGCGCTTTTCCTATACCTTCCATTGTAGCAAAAACTCCCTACAAATGGTACAGGCAGCGCTTCGCTGAGCGGAAAGCTGACAAAAAATGCCGTTTTTGTTTAATTCGCTGGCGCTCAAAAAAACCCCGCAAAACGCCCAGGGAGTGAATAAGCCCTTATAGCATCTTATGGGCCATTAGAAAGAATTAACAAATTCCCCAAGCCTCTTATTATAGGAGCCCAATGGACAAGGGGAGCATCAATCAAGACTGTTAAAAAGGACCTGTATTGAAAATAACATAATGAATAAAATTGCTTATTGTTTACAATTTTTCTTTATAGATTATTTAATCAGCGTTTACCGATTGTAAAATCTTTCCTCTCCCTGATTTACATTCTGAAATGTATCACTGGTGGTGACATCTTTAGTTCTGCCAGGTGATCTGTACAGAATGTTAGTTACTGAGAGTTCTATACACAGAGGGAGCTATTGCTTGTTTGGCAGTTGGATACAGCTGTTATTTCTCACAATGCAATGAGGTTCACAGACAGGAAACTGTGCAGACCTTGGCCATGACATTACACTGTGGGAGGGGTTTCACCACAATATCAGCCATATAGAGCCCCCTGATGACCTATTAGGGAAAAGGTAAAGATTTCTCGTGGGAAAGGGGGCATCAGCTACTGATTGGGATGAAGTTCAAAACGAAGTTTAAGTTGTTTAAGCCTTGGGGGGACACCAAGAGCCCAATAGTGCGATATTGTATAGATGATAATTAATAATGAGTAATATAACAATTTAATACTCACAAACCAGGGTTACCATTAGGCAACCACTGTGATGGCAGGTGGGGAGGTTAACCTGACCCCACTCAGGATTAAAAGTCGCTCTCTGTAGATGGGAAGAAGATGGGTACAACCCTCCACCAAGGGTGGACTTAGCAATATGTAGAAGCTTTCCAGAGGCGCCAATAGAATAAAAGTCACTTAAACGAGCTTAAAACCGATGGGGCAGTGGTGGGCCTATCCCATCCATGCAGACAAAGCAAACAAAGGAAGGACTGTGGCATCAACAGTCAAACAACAATTTATTTATACTCTACAGTAAAAATTGTCCAATTTTTACTGTGGAGTATAAATAAAATTGTTGTTTGACTGTTGATGCCACAGTCCTTCCTTTGTTTGCTTTGTCTGCATGGATGGGATAGGCCCACCACTGCCCCATCGGTTTTAAGCTCGTTTAAGTGACTTTTATTCTATTGGCGCCTCTGGGAAGCTTCTACATTTAAGCCTTGGGTAGCTTTCCACTTGGACAGTCTGTCCATTATTTAAATGGATGCGGCGCCAGTGCTGATATGGAATTGCATCCGAATCCAACAGCTGCACCCTCCTACACTGCGCCCTGAGGATGGAGCCTCTCTCGCCTCTGCCTCGGCCCCGCACCCAACTTCTACACTGCACCCTGAGGCTGGAGCCTCTCTCACCTCTGCCTGGGCCCCACCCCCTCCTACACTGCGATCCGAGGCTGGAGCCTCTCTTGCCTCTTCCTGGGCCCCGCCCTGCGCCACCTCCTACACTGCGCCCTGGGTCTGGAGCCCCTCTCGCCTCTGCCTAGGCCCCGCCCTGCGCCCCCTCCTACACTGAGCCCTGAGTCTGGAGCCTCTCTCGCTTCTGCCTGGGCCCCACCCTGCACCCCCTCCTACACTGAGTCCTGAGTCTGGAGCCTCTCTCGCTTCTGCCTGGGCCCCGCTCTGCACCCCCTCCTACACTGCGCCCTGAGTCTGGAGCCTCTCTCGCTTCTGCCTGGGCCCAGCCCTGAGTAGAGACATCATAATTTTCACTTTCCTTTGTTCTTCAAACCCTTATTAGCAAATGATAAATACTTATGACTTGGAATTTCAAAGTCCAAGGTTTATGGCGCTGAATTCACTGTGTGTAAGCTGCACCCACCCATCGGACTATTGCTAGTGCTCGGCACAGGGGGTGGACAAGTGATGGGCATAAGCCCCACCCCAATCAATGGAATTACCGTGCTCAGACATAACATGAAACTTTTTTTACCACCAGGTAACACCGCCACACCTCAAACATGACACGTGATACCGAACTCGGTCATTCGTCTCCATGTAACTGCAGCCAAATGGTGCCTATGGCTGCGGCTAAGCTTTTCAACAAACGACAAACTGATGCAGCCATCAGTAAAAAAAATATTAAGCAGCATTAGAACAGAGGCGCCAGATGAGGATAAAACAGTTCAAAGAGAGAGGTGGAGAACTTACCTCCTCAAACAGACTCAACAGGCAACGATCCACTGAAAACAAAGTTTCTTTAACCACTTCAGCCTTCAGTCGTTTTCACTTTATGCATTCAAGCAATGTTCACCTCCCATTCATTAGCCTATAACTTTACCACTACTTATCAGAATGAACTGATCTATATCTTGTTTTTTCCGCCACCAATTAGGCTTTCTTTGGGGGGTACATTTTGCTAAGAGCCACTTTACTGTAAATGCATTTTAACAGGAAGAATAAGAAAAAAAATGGAAAAAAATATTTCTCAGTTTTCAGCCATTATAGTTTTAAAATAATACATGCCTCCATAATTAAAACTCACGTATTGTATTTGCCCATATGTCCCGGTTATTACACCGTTGAAATTATGTCCCTATAACAATGTATGGCGACAATATTTTATTTGGAAATAAAGGTGCATTTTTTCCGTTTTGCATCGATCACTATTTACAAGTTTAAAATAAAAAAAGTATAGAAATATTTCATCTTTACATTGATATTTAAAAAGTTTAGACCCTTAGGTAAATATTTACATGATTTTTTTTTATTATTATTGTAATGTTTTTATTTTTTATATTAAACATTTTATTTGGGTATTTTTGGGAGGGTGGGAAGTAAACAGAACTTTTATAATGTAAATGTGTGTTAAGGTTTTTTTTTTTTTTACTTTTAGTTGTAGTTTTACTTTTTGGCCACAAGATGGCGGCCATGAGTTGGTTTACATGACGTCACTCTAAGTGTAACTTACGCTTAGATGGACGTATGGGGGACACAACAGCCAGAAAAAGCGGAGCTTCTGAGAGAAGCTGTCGCTTTTTCTGCGGGGGAGAGGAATCAGTGATCGGGCACCATAGCCCGATTCACTGATTGCCTGGCTAACGAACCGCGGCCTGGAGCGCGCTAGCTAGTACGTCCAGGAGGCCAAAGTAGTTAAACAAATTACTCTAAAACAATTTTGGCAAAATTTTTGGAGTAATTTGATTAAAGAAACTATTTTCTTTACGTCTATTTTGGGGAGGGGATTTTTATCGATCTATTTTGGGGAGGTAAGTCCACCACTATCTCTGTTTAACATCTTGAGTCCACCCTTGGTGGAGGGGCGTTACTCTTTATTTTCTATTTCTACAGAGCGACATATTTAAAGGATACCCGAAGTGACATGTGACATGATGAGATAGACATGTGTATGTACAGTGCCTAGCACACAAATAACTAGGCTGTGTTCCTTTTTTCTTTTTCTGTCTGAAAGTGTTGAATATCAGGCATGTAAGTGGCTGACTCAGTCCTGACTCCACAGATAAAAAGTGGAATTTCTTATCAGTGAGGGGAGACAGGAAGTGACTACAGTGTGCCCCTCACTGATAAGAAATTCCACTTTTTATCTGTGTCCTGCTCTCAGAAGCCCTTTTCTGCTAGGAAAGTGTTTTATAGTTGGAATTTCTTATCAGTGAGGGTCACACTGTAGTCACTTCCTGTCTCCCCTCACTGATAAGAAATTCCACTTTTTATCTGTGGAGTCAGGACTGAGTCAGCCACTTACATACCTGATATTTAACTCGTTCAGGCAGAGAAAGAAAAAAAGGAACACAGCCTAGTAATGTGTGTGCTAGGCACTGTACATACATGTCTATCTCATCATGTCACATGTCACCTCGGGTATCCTTTAAAGAGAACCCGAGGTGGGTTTAAAATATCCTATTAGGACACAGAGGCACATTCTGCATACAATGCCCAGCCTTTATGCCCTTATAGTGTCCCCCCAGGCTGCCCCCAGGCTCTGCTGTCCCCCATAAAAAAACCCGCCAGGCTAGCGACACACAGATTGTCGCTAACCGGCTGTTTACTGAAGGCTGACTGTCACCGCCGCTCCCCCGCTTCCTCTATAGCGCGGCTCCCCGCCTGTGTCCCTCCCCGCCTCTGTAAGCCGATTGGAAGAAGTGGGATCAGGTCTAATCTACCCTCCTGCGAATACAGTGGATGCCTTAGTAGTAACACACCTTGGTGAGTACCTTTTCAATTATATTAAACTAAAAACTCATAACATACTGCACTATTTGGGCTCTCAAATTCTTCTCTTTTCAAGAATCAGTAGAAAAGAGGCCTTGAAAAGGAGGATCCCAAATTTAGGCAGTTTCCTGGCTCCATTTATTCAGAGCAGTGAGCACCTTGGCATAATAACAGGCCAAAACCTAACCCTAACCCATCTAAAAGAATTTAACTCTACCCCCAAAACCCAACAATAACTTGTAAGGTGTATTCCAGACCTGAAACCAACATAGTAACATTGACCTTCCTCTCACACTAACCATCTATCACAAGGGTCCCCAAAAGTTTTGGGTCGAGGGCCGGGTCAACATACTTCCGACTGCTGAGGGGACGGATTATACATAGAAGTCTTTGTGCTCCAGACAGTGATGCATACTAAGGTGACAACCTTCAGACCAATTGGACAACAGTGTCACCTGACGTGGAATTTGATTGGAAACCAGCAAATTACTGCTTTCTGGCTTTATTCTATATGCGGACCACCAATATTTAAAGATGTAGCTGACCTCATCTATAATACATTTTGTGTGTGGAGGGCAGGTTAAAAAACCTCAGGGGGCCACATTCGGCCCACGGGCCTTAGTTTGAGGACCACTGATCTATCATATTATACAAAAAATAAATCTATTCGCTGATCTATCCTTAGACTATAAAACAAAGAAACCCGACGTGAGAATGCCAGAAATCAACGGCTCTAAATTCCAGGAAACCCAAAACAACGATTTACCAAATGATTCCTGCCCTATACCGATCCGATCTTAAACTTGGGAACCGCTACAAAAACGGTAAATCAAATCTGACAATTTTTGTTTTACTTTTTCATTATTTTGGAACAATCTGTATCGTTTTGTTTCTTTTCTAGTTTCAACCTCGTCCACTTTGTGCCACATTTTTCCACCGCGGTGTTTATACAGGGTTTTATTTCGCCGAGAGAAACAGCTGTATTTTTTTAAGGACACTGCCGGGAAATATACGGTCCGCGGTGATGTCAAGTTGCCGCTTTTTCCTTCTCTCCGAGGAGGGAGCCGAACAGGGCGAGCATTGTCTAGGCCGCTCCCTCAGAAACGTGAATATTTATAGTGTACACATCATTTATACAAACAGGACCAAGGGCATGCAAGCAAACTTTTTATGACTTTTGGGTCAGTGTGACAGGAGGAGGTGGAGAGGAAAAAGCTTACAGAAAAAAAAAAATGTAATTATGTAAGTGCTGGGAACCGGGTGTCGGGAGAAGCGTGGTAAATCACTTGATGCCTGTGTGTGTTTTTTAGATTTTTTTAAAAGAAGTCTAGTAAGTGACAAACATGTCGTAATTATTTTCTCTGCCAGCGTTTCCACAACAGCTCCTATTGTAAACTTCTCAGAAGTGTGAAATTAATCTGACATGAATAGTAAAAGGAAAAAAAAATTGAAAAAGGTTAATTTTTTTTTAAATGCAAAGGCTTAAAAAATGCAGCATAAATTGGCCTATTTTTCGAATTCCCGGTGTAAGCCATATGGAAGTTACGGATATCACTGTTAAATGCTCCTTGTGGGCAGCAATATAAAGGGAACTCAGTTATGCATAATAAAATTAAGGGTCGAACAGTCAAAACGAGGGTTCCACGGTCATGTTTATAGGAAAAAAGACCCCACACACAAAACTCGAAGCCTCAACAGATTTTTATTTCTTGGACTGCGTAAACACATTCGATATTGTGTGGAAGCCACCGGCAGATGTTTGCCCAAACAAAACAAAACCAACACCATTTAGTTGAATTTACCGAGTGGACTTATTAAATAAGACAATGTATGGAGCAGACCTCACAGTTGGGGTAGGACATCTTTTATAGCTGAAATGTTCAGGCTAAAGAAAACAGCCCTGTAATACTCTGATATATTTCTCATAGTAAGACAATATGGTGCGGTCGGGCGTTAGTTTTGGACTGGATACAGAAAGCAACTTTTTGTAAGGATAATAAAAAAGTTGCAGTTGGAGATACCTTTCATAGTGTTATCATATGCATAGACAATGCATTATCTGCGTCACCCTTATAGCGAATTGAGCTTAAACCTGCGGGAAACAAGCGCTGTATGGACGTTTTCGCTTGGTTACACCAACATACTTACCTCACCGTCAGTTCCTTTCAGAAGCCCACCATTTTCTTCTAACGATGATTCCTTCCAGTTCTGTCAAAATGTCAGAACTAAAGTATATCAGTTGCTGTCAATTACTACTGAAAGGACAACTGATGTGCAAGGTAATGTGTCCATGTTTCCCTATGGCTTAAAGAGACACTGAAGCGAAAAAAAAATATATGATATAGTGAATTGGTTGTGTACTATGAATAATTACTAGAAGATTAGCAGCAAAGAAAATATTCTCATACTTTTATTTTCAGGTATATAGTGTTTTTTCTAACATTGCATCATTCTATAATATGTGCAGATTACACAACACTCAGCATTCAAAATGAAAGAATAACTGATGGTAACAGAGGCGCCAATTTAGAGTAAAATGATTTAAAAACCGTTTAAAAGGAGGGGGGTTGGTGGTTACCACCCTCAGATATATAATGACCAGCCAATTAGTGGTTCTACATAAATAATAAAATTTATTATAAGTTCTCCAGGCATGCAACGCGCTTCACGGGTCAAGAGCCCGCCTCATCAGGCAATCAGTGTTGGAGATACACAGGACTGTGTCACTCAAGAGGCCCAGCGCCAAATGTGTGTACATTTGGCGCTGGGCCTCTTGAGTGACACAGTCCTGTGTATCTCCAACACTGATTGCCTGATGAGGCGGGCTCTTGACCCGTGAAGCGCGTTGCATGCCTGGAGAACTTATAATAAATTTTATTATTTATGTAGAACCACTAATTGGCTGGTCATTATATATCTGAGGGTGGTAACCACCAACCCCCCTCCTTTTAAACGGTTTTTAAATCATTTTACTCTAAATTGGCGCCTCTGTTACCATCAGTTATTCTTTGATCTAGTCCACCCCTGGTGGAGGGGTGTGTCCCCACTTCTGTCTACGGAGAGCGACTTCTTAATACCTGAGTGGGGTCAGGTCATAATTCTCCCCACCTGCACGTCCAGTGGTTGCCTTTGTGGTAGCCTAGACTTGTGAGTATAATACTCGTAATCGTTTTGTCATTTTCCTTTACTTAACATACTACACTGTATTGGGCTCTCGGTCCTTTCTTTTTTACATTCTTCTAAGCTACAGCATTCAAAATGAGTCTTTCAGAGCAGTCTGTGAAGTAATGACCTCTCCTCTAGCAGAGGAAAAGTAAATAGTCCAGGAACAGTTGAGATAATAAAAGTCAGATAACAGCCCTCTCCAAGACTAAAGGTGCCCATACACTCGTCAGATTGGCAGCAGGTAGATAAGAAATGCATCTGATGATCTATCTGATGCGTTTTTATTACATTTTTTACCAGGATAGAATTCCAATAGATTTCAGTTTGAAATCTATTGGAATTCTATCTGATGGCATTTTTTTGCCATCAGATTTCCATTAAGGCCAATGCAAACTGATAAGCAATCTCATCAGATCGACCTAAATTTTCCATCCTGCCAGCTCGATGGAAATCCATCGAAATCGATCAAAATCGGCCATCGATCGGTCGATTGGCCAACCGATTTGCAAACGATCAATTGATCGATCGATCGGGATCGATCGGTCGGCCAGAAAATCGGCTGAGTGTATGGGCCTCTTAACTTAGTTGGAGAGCTTAATGGCTTGTTTGCATAGAGATAATAACTGGAGTTTCTCAACTCTTCCTGTACTGGAAAAAATTAGACTGATGTATCTGATCTTAATGTTTTATTTCTTAGCTGTGCTACACATACAAATCATATCATCATCATTTTTTTTTCGCTTCAGTGTCAGTGCGATATTACAGTTTAATGGACAATCGAGGTGACGTGACATGATGAGATAGACATGTGTATGTACAGTGCCTAGCACACAAATAACTAGGCTGTGTTCCTTTTTTTCTTTCTCTGCCTGAAATAGTTAAACATCAGGTATGTAAGTGACAATTTCTCTCTGGCTCAGGACCAGGTCGGGACTGGGTCAGACTATAGCATAACCCTCACTGATAAGTAATTACAGTCATAAAACTTTTTTCTGTCAGTAAATGGCTTCTGAGAGCAGAAAAAGAGATAAAAAAAGGTAAATAATTCGTAGATTTGAGCTCTGGCATACTTCGATGAAGGTGTCATTGAAAAGAGACAATGGGCTTGATTCACAAAAGAGTGCTAACTGTTAGCACAGCTGTTTACTCGCAAATTTTTGCATTGCGCGCGCTCGTGAATTTTCGCGCGAAACTATAACGGTTTCGCGCGCAAACGGGAATTTTCGCGCGAAATCGATAATGTTTGTGCGCGAAAACGTTATCGTTTCGCGCGAAAATTCGCGAGAGCGCGCAATGCGAAAATTCGCGCGAAAACGGCCGTGCTAACAGCACTCTTTTGTGAATCAAGCCCAATGAAACAGTAAAAACGTAAAAACTAGATTTAATTATAAAATAAAATTGTGGGATGTCTAAAAAAAAGTCATTTTTAGGAAAAGGAGGATAGATGCAATTGTTTTTCTTATCAGTTAATTTTCACCTCAGATATCCTTTAAAGGGACACTGTAAGGGGGGGGGGGGGGGGGTCGGGGGAAAAGGAGTTGAACTTACCCAGGGCTTCTAATGGTCCCCCGCAGACATCCTGCGCCTGCGGAGCCACTCCCTAATGCTCCGGCCCCGCCTCCGGTTCACTTCTGGAATTTCAGACTTTAAAGTCTGAAAACCACTGCGCCTGCGTTGCCGTGTCCTCGCTCCCGCTGATGTCACAAGGAGCGTACTGAGCAGGCCAAGTATGGTCTGTGCTTCTGCAGTACGCTCCTCAACGGGAGCAAGGACACGGCAACGCAGGCGCAGTGGTTTTCAGACTTTAAAGTCTGAAATTCCAGAAGAGAACCAGAGGCGGGGCCGGAGCATTTGGGGAGTGGCTGCGCGGGCACAGGATGTCTGTGGGGGACCATTAGAAGCCCCGGGTAACTTCAACTCATTTTCCCCCGACCCCCCCCTACAGTGTCCCTTTAACAGTGTGCTGACCGGGAAGCTGTTAGGGGGTAATGGCCATTTTCAAAATGGAGGACAGAGAATTCCATTGATCACAGTGGACAAACAGGATGCTGGAGAGGAGAAAGAGATTGATGAGTAGACTACACGGGAGGTAAGTATGACGTGCGTAGCTCTAATTCGACTTTTAATTTTCAGTTCAGGTTTGCTGTAAATTACTTTAGAGAAAGTCGTTAGCCGTTGCCATTACTTTTTAATTGTGAAACCTGAGTGCTGCTGTGCAACATCTGAAGGATAAACCGTGCCCCATATCCTCCCGTTCACAGCTGTTCTATGATTTGTATCTCCAACGGGTCTAAAATTTCCACTAAAACCGAGAAAATTCCAGAGCTGCTGGTCCACCGATATCTCTTGACGTCAGCAAATTCTTGAGATACATCAAAGTGTCCCATCGATCATAGCGGAGATACAGCTGCAGAGAACGTTGCCTTAATGGAAAGGGGCAGGCTGGAGAAGACATGCGAGGCAGAGCTGATGCAAAATCATAAAAGAAACCAGAAAGGGAGACTCAAGAGCATCTGGCAGGAGCTCAAATATTAAAAAATGCTTTTCCATACCATAAGAAGGCTGAAAGTATCCCCGATATGGGGTTGCACAAGAAGCTACGCATACAGCTGCATAGTGCAGTCTCAGAGTCTCGTCTGCGCTAGTCCTGGTTAGGGACGGTCGCAAATGTCAATTTCCGATTACACAGAGGTACAGACTGCCCAGCAAGCTCATGGTGACCCAGAACCCATTGGGGTGTGTAAGGGACTACAATGGTCCTAAAAGCCCCCTTACTAAGATGTTAAGAAAAACAAAAATTTGCTTTCCTAAAACAGAAAGAATTTGCGATAATTCAGGTTGGAGTGAGCTCGAGATGTCTCCCAGGCACCACTGCTGAATATATGCAAATTAACCATTGTACCCTTAGAAGCTTAATTTGCATATATTCAGCAGTGGTGCTCTGGGAGACATCTCGAGCTCACTCCAACCTGAATTATCGCAAATTCTTTCTGTTTTAGGAAAGCAAATTTTTGTTTTTCTTAACATCTTAGTAAGGGGGCTTTTAGGACCATTGTAGTCCCTTACACACTCCAATGAGTTCTGGGTCACCATGAGCTTGCTGGTTAAGCTAAGTACCCACGGGGGTACAATTGTAGCTGTCGCCGCACACGGGAGCGTGTGCGCGACAGTTCGGCGGCAGTTCGGCGACAGCTCGTCGCCAAATCCCTCTGCATCCACACGGCAGCAGAGGGATTAGCGATGCGGCGGAAGCTGTCGCCGAGTTTACTCCCCCCCGCCGGAAGCTCCGTGTGTTGTGTGTGGGTAGCTGTCGCTAGCCCGCATACACATGCGGGGCTAGCGACAGTTCCGGCGAGGTTGCGGCGACGACTGTAGCCGGCGATTGAACATGTCAATCGCCTGGCGACAGCTCCGACGGGCGACGGTTCGGGGCGCGCGCATCATACACACGGGGGAACTGTCGCCGCAACACGCGCGTGCCACGCGGTTGCGGCGACGGCCGTCCCCCGTGAGTATGGGCCTTTAGTCTGTACCTCTCGGTTTACAAGCCCTACTCCATAGAGCCAAATTAATCCATGCCATGCACTGATGAGGATCAAACAATCCGAAACAGTCTGTATGCATGTTGGATTATTATGGCTCTGTACAATTTAACAAGCTGACACATCATTGCATTCCAGCGGTTCTGGAGGTGTGTTTAGCTTCTAAGGGTACAATGGTTAATTTGCATATATTCAGCAGTGGTGCTCTGGGAGACATCTCGAGCTCACTCCAACCTGAATTATCGCAAATTCTTTCTGTTTTAGGAAAGCAAATTTTTGTTTTTCCGATTACACAGATTTCCATTTTCTGATTTCCTTGGAGTCTTTTTTGGTCATTTTTTTTTTTGCATTGATTGGCCAAATACTTCTGAGTTCTGTGATTGGCCTAAAGGTGGCCACACACGATACAATAAAATGATCCGATTTTACGGCAATTCGATAAAAACGATCGGATCTCCCGAAAAAAATCGAAAGTTTTTTCTTATTCGACTGAAAAATCCGATCGGACTTCCCGTTTTCTTTGATTTTTATCGATCTAGAATGCTAGATATGTTTCTTCAATCTTTCTAAAGATTGTATGGTGTGTGTTAGATTGTCAATTTATTAATACACATACCCTAGCAATTTTGTCAGAGTTTCCAATCATTTTTTATCATAATTGGACAACCGCCGGGCTGTGCTGCGCAGGCGCAGAACTACTGCGCCGTACAGCCCGGAGGACGTCCGATGACGTCAGCGCGCCGGCGTGGGACGCAGAAGTTCCGAGCCTTGGAGCGCAGAAGAGCCCGACCTGGCAGCCGGCCTGGCCAGGTCGGGTCGGCCACCGGAGACCACCGGGAGCCTGCGGAGCGGCGGCGAGGGCACCTCCTGCCTGCCACGGGCTGGAGGAAGCCCCAGGTAAGTGGAAATTGATTTTTATTTTTTACCCACCCTCCCTGAACCTTCCCTTTAAGTCTACCAAATTGTGGTAATTGTGGTATTTTCTGCAGAAATCTGATTTCAGAGGAGTCTTTTTTTTTTTGTCACTTTTTGCATTCTCTAATTGGCCAGATACTTCCGAGTTGACTCTGCATTCTCTGATTGGCCAGATACTTCTGAGCTGACTCTGCATTCTCTGACTGGCCAGATACTTCCGAGCTGACTCTGCATTCTCTGATTGGCCAGATACTTCCGAGCTGACTCTGCATTCTCTGATTGGCCAGATACTTCTGAGCTGACTCTGCATTCTCTGATTGGCCAGATACTTCCAAGCTGACTCTGCATTCTCTGATTGGCCAAATACTTCTGAGCTGACTCTGCATTCTCTGATTGGCCAGATACTTCTGAGCTGACTCTGCATTCTCTGATTGGCCAGATACTTCCGAGCTGACTCTGCATTCTCTGATTGGCCAAATACTTCTGAGCTGACTCTGCATTCTCTGATTGGCCAGATACTTCCGAGCTGACTCTGCATTCTCTGATTGGCCAGATACTTCCGAGCTGACTCTGCATTCTCTGATTGGCCAAATACTTCTGAGCTGACTCTGCATTCTCTGATTGGCCAGATACTTCTGAGCTGACTCTGCATTCTCTGATTGGACAGATACTTCTGAGTTGACTCGGCATTCTCTGATTGGTCCAATGCTTCCGAGTTCTGTGATCGGGCTAAAATGACCGTTGCGGTAATGCGGGGTTTCTGTTGAAATCCGATTTCCAGTTTCTGTTTTCCGATCAGAAATGCGGAATGAGCAGCCCTAGTCCTGGCGGTCGAGCAGATCCTTAAAGTGTACCCGAAGTGAGAGTGATATGGAGGCTGCCATATTACTATTTAAACAATGCCAGTTGCCTGGCTGTCCCCTGATCCCAGAAAAGGATTAAGATGAAATAAGGCCTTAAGCAAGATGGCAAATTTTGCCCACTGCTGATGAACACTCGGCTTTTTAACCACTTCAGCCTTCAGTCATTTTCACTTTATGCATCCGAGCAATTTTCACCTCCCATTCATTAGCCTATAACTTTATCATTACTTATCACAATGAACTGATCTATATCTTGTTTTTTCCGCCACCAATTAGGCTTTCTTTGGGTGGTACATTTTGCTAAGAGCCACTTTACTGTAAATGCATTTTAACAGGAAGAATAAGAAAAAAAATGGAAAAAAAAATATTATTTCTCAGTTTTCAGCCATTATAGTTTTAAAATAATACATGCCTCCATAATTAAAACTTATGTATTGTATTTGCCCCATTGTCCCAGTTATTACACCATTTAAATTATGTCCCTATTACAATGTATGGCGACAATATTTTATTGGGAAATAAAGGTGCATTTTTTCCGTTTTGCATCCATCGCTATTTACAAGTTTAAAATAATAAAAAAAAAAAATAGAAATATTTCATATTTACATTGATATTTAAAAAGTTTAGACCCTTAGGTAAATATTTTACCCATAGACCATGAACAAGCATTTAGATCAGGTGCTTTGACTCAAGTCTGACTGGATTAGGCACATGCTTATTCCAGGGCTGTGACTTAGACACTTCTGATGCCAGAAGATCAACAGGGCTTCCAGGCAACTGGTATTGTTTAAAAGGAATTACAAATGGCAGCTTCCTTATCACTCTTACGAACACTCTAAGTCAGGGGTCTCAAACTCAATTTACCTGGGGGGCTGCAGGAGGCAAAGTCAGTATGAGGCTGGGCCGCATAAGGTATTTCACAATCGCGGCGCATTGCCGCCTCTGCCCGCCCCTCTCACTCTTCCATCACAGAGAGGGGCGGGGAGAGGCGACGATCCGTGCGGCGATTGACGTCAGGAGGGGCAGAGCTGAAGCTGAAAGCTCTGCCCCTTCCAGGAAATTCCGGCGGATTGCCCCCCAGGTGATTTGGGGGCTCTGCAGCCCTCGTTTAGCGGCGGGGATGCGGCGGATTACTTGGGAGCACTGAAGCGAACTATAAGGAAGCGTTTGCCGGCGAGGGCCACAAAATATTGTATCGAGGGCCGCAAATGGCCCGCGGGCCGCAAGTTTGAGACCCCTACTCTAAGTCAAGCCTGAAGGCTCAGCATGCCACCTGCCTAACTGTACATTAACACAGAGATTACAGAATATATGAATCACTTCACTTCCATTCATTTGGTAATCCAGACAGGACACAGATTGTCCAGCAAGCTCCTGGTGACCCAGAACTCCTAGGAGTGTCTCAGGGGCTACAAAGAACACAAATCACCCTAGAGGATATGAAAATCAGATGTTTGCCTTCTTAAAACAAAAGGTATTTTGTGATTATTCAGGTTGGAGTGAGCTCTGAGATGTCCCACAATGCATCACAGCTGATTATGCAAATCATCCCTTTGTTGTCCCTGTAAGCTAGCCACACCTCCAGAACAGCTTGTTGTCCCCTGCAAGCCCCGTTTTACACTGCGCCCTGAGGCTGGAGCCTCTCTCTCCTCTGCCTCGGCGCAGGGTAAAGCTGAAAACCGGCAAGTATAGTAATTTAGGCTCCGTCTTTTAACGGCACCCTAATTACGGTCTGTGCACGGCTACAGCCGTAGTTCACTTTAAGGCATATGTCGACGCAAGGTGCGCCCACATTTCCTGCAATGTTTTTGCCAAGGCATAGGACGGCTTCAGGGGGCTTGGGGAAGCCCCAGGTAAGTGAAACTTTTTTTTTTTTTTTAATCACAGATAAGGTGCCCTAGAGGAACTCCAGTGAAAATAATGTAATGAACAAAGAACAAAAATTACTTCATTTTTACAAGAATTATGTATAAATGATTTAGTCAGCTTTTAAATCCCTGATTTACATTCTGGCATTTATCACTTGGTGACATTTTTTACTGCTGGCAGGTGATGTCAGTGGAAGGAGATGCTGCTTGCTTTTTTGGCAGTTGGAAACAGCTGTAAACCGCTATTTCCCACAATGCAACACGGCTTCCACAGTGTGATGTCAGAACCATGGTCCTGACATCACACTGTGGGAGGGGTTTCACCACAATATCAGCCATACAGAGCCACCCGATGATCCGTTTGAGAAAATAATAGAATACTGGTTGCTTGGCAGTTGGAAACAGCTGTCATTTCCCACAATGCAACAAGGCTCACAGACAGGAAAGAGTCCGGACCAAGGTCATGACTTCAGACTGTGGAAAGGTTTTCACCACAATATCAGCCATACAGCGCCCCCTTATGACCTGTTTGTGAAAAGGAATAGATTTCTCATATAAAAGGGGGTATCAGCTACTGATTGGGATGAAGTTCAATTCTTGGTTACGGTTTCTCTTTAAAGCTTTATTTGAAGAAAAATGTATCGGTTTGAAATCATCAGCAGAGCCCAATCGAGTGCACAGCGGTGCCGGTAGACAACCTCTCTCCAAACATTAGCAGATGTGTTAGAAGGCCCGGATGACTGATGGACATACACTGAGCTGCAGTGCTGGCAGATCTCGCTGCAGACCCCTGTGTTTGCTGGCCAAGTCTAAATGCATTTTCCTTCTATTTCCTATTCAATTATTACATTTACAGTCTGCTTTACATCAAGCTGAAAACCTATCCGGTTACATGTTAATAAGTGGAAGCCTTGTAATCTGCATTATCTAGAAGGATTGTATGGGAATGGAGGGTCCGGGCTCTCCTGAGACGGGTGATTAATGATGCTGATTACAGCAGGTGAAAGCCAGAAGGAGTCCGGGGAATGGAATATTTGTTCCCCCTTATGATTCAACCCGAGAAAAGCGAGAAGGAATACAACATTCTTAAATTGGAACCAAGTCAAGATGATATGCTGACTGAATTCACTATTACTCTGGTTTGCAGAAGTCCAGGCCTCAAGATCAACACATAGGCAAACGCAGGGGGGATTACAGCTGCCCAGAATCCCCCTCAGACCAGGGGAGGTGCAGTGTCTGCGGACAGGTACAAGTTGAGACACCAGAATTTGTGCAGGTATCCTGCAGCTCACAGCACTGCCCCCTTTCTTTCCCTGCTACAGTTGACTTTGAATGTAGTAGCAGTGTGTGTACAGAGCATGGAGCAGCAGTGTGTGCAGAGCATGGAGCAGCAGTGTGTACAGAGCATGGAGCAGCAGTGTGTACAGAGCATGGAGCAGCAGTGTGTACAGAGCATGGAGCAGCAGTGTGTGCAGAGCATGGAGCAGCAGTGTGTACAGAGCATGGAGCAGCAGTGTGTACAGAGCATGGAGCAGCAGTGTGTGCAGAGCATGGAGCAGCAGTGTGTACAGAGCATGGAGCAGCAGTGTGTACAGAGCATGGAGCAGCAGTGTGTGCAGAGCATGGAGCAGCAGTGTGTACAGAGCATGGAGCAGCAGTGTGTACAGAGCATGGAGCAGCAGTGTGTGCAGAGCTTGGAGCAGCAGTGTGTACAGAGCATGGAGCAGCAGTGTGTACAGAGCATGGAGCAGCAGTGTGTACAGAGCATGGAGCAGCAGTGTGTACAGAGCATGGAGCAGCAGTGTGTGCAGAGCATGGAGCAGCAGTGTGTACAGAGCATGGAGCAGCAGTGTGTGCAGAGCATGGAGCAGCAGTGTGTACAGAGCATGGAGCAGCAGTGTGTACAGAGCATGGAGCAGCAGTGTGTACAGAGCATGGAGCAGCAGTGTGTGCAGAGCATGGAGCAGCAGTGTGTACAGAGCATGGAGCAGCTCTGGAGAACTTAACAGAGTCAGGTCGGAGCCCAGCCCTGTGCTCTGCTGGGTGAATACTTTACTTTCCCCTTCATTACCAATGTCAGCTGTCCTCATTATTATCTGCATCCAAACTGCTCCTGATCGATCCCGTTGTCGATCGGGAGCAAAACAAACATTTAGGAAATAATTGTCAGATCCTGTCATGCGGAGGGGAAATTGCATTATGTGTACCCAGCATAATATCCTACCATATTATTATACTGTATAGTGCGTGGCTGAGTGAAACCTTTCAGGAATCCCCCCCTTGAAAATCCTGGGTTTGCCCCTGCAACACTGTGAGAAGACCAAACTGTTATTGTGGGCAATGGCCGTTCAGATGTTCCTATTCATGTTTCAAGTAAAGTCCTGCTTACATCAAGAGCTCTGTCTCTGCAATACGGTGCTATGCGAGAGCTTCTCTTGTACCTTCTTTAAAGGATACCCGAACTGACATGTGACATGATGAGATAGACATGGGTATGTACAGTGCCTAGCACACAACTAACTAGGATGTGTTTCTTTTTTTCTGTCTCTGTCTGAAAGAGTTAAATATCAGGTATGTAAGTGGCTGACTCAGTCCTGACTCAGACAGGAAGTGACTACAGTGTTACCCTCACTGATAAGAAATTCCAACTATAAAACACTTTCCTAGCAGAAAATGGCTTCTGAGAGCAGGAAAGAGATAAAAGGGGAATTTCTTATCAGTGAGGGTCACACTGTAGTCACTTCCTGTCTGAGTCAGGACTGAGTCAGCCACTTACATACCTGATATTTAACTCTTTCAGACAGAGAAATAAAAAAAAAAAAGGAACACAGCCTAGTTATTTGTGTGCTAAGCACTGTACATACACATGTCTATCTCATTATGTCACATTTCAGTTCGGGTATCCTTTAACCAGCCGGGCGGTATGGACGAGCTCAGCTCGTCCATCACCGCCGGAGGCTGCCGCTCAGGCCCTGCTGGGCCGATTTTCATCAAATAAAAAGCAGCACATGCAGCCAGCACTTTGCCAGCCGCGTGCGCTGCCTGATCGCCGCCGCAGCGCGGCGATCCGCCTCGTGCAGTGGCGAAATAGGGTCCCCCCAGCCGCCTGAGCCCAGCGTAGCCGGAACAAAAAGTTCCGGCCAGCGCTAAGGGCTGGATCGGAGGCGGCTGACGTCAGGACGTCGGCTGACGTCACTCCGCTCGTCGCCATGGCGACGAGGTAAGCGAAACACGGAAGGCCGCTCATTGCAGCCTTCCGTATTACTTCTGGCCGCCGGAGGCGATCAGAAGAACGCATCCGGAGCGCCCTCTAGTGGGCTTTCATGCAGCCAACTTTCAGTTGGCTGCATGAAATAGTTTTTTTTTATTAAAAAAAAAACCTCCTGCAGCCGCCCTGGCGATCTTAATAGAATGCCAGGGTGGTTAATTGAAAAACAGAGCATCCCTCTGAGGGGCAGCACAGTGGCGTAGTAGTGGAAGGCGCTCTCGCCATGCAGCGCTGGGTCCCCGGTTCGTATTTCGGCCAGAGCGCTATTTGCACAGAGTTGTAGGCCCGTTGCACACATATTAGACCACATGCGCTTTTAAAGTGTACCTGAACTTGCACAAGACAGAAGGAAAACACAGAGAAATGCACCCTGTATGTATTTAGAGAGTTTAGCCTGTGTAATTCCCCCTTACCTCACCACTGTAATTCAATCTCTCAGCAGTGTCAGCTCAGGAATCTCCTCTGCCATGGCAGGGAAGCTAATTTGTAAACACAGGATGTTAACTGTATGTCTGCTTCCATAAAAGCAGAAAGTAGACACACAGCAGATTTATTGCAGGATTTGTATCAGCTGTTATAAAGAATTTTTTTTTCTTTGAGGGCCCTTTTCACTCTGGGGCAGTGTGTCAAATTGATGCACTGCTACCGCACTCCAGTGCAAACCTATGGGGTAGTTCATATTACCTGCGTCGTGGTGCGGACCGCCACAAGTCCTTGATCTGACGCTAGTCCAGAAGTACATGACTGCACGGCTTCTGCCTCAGCCCGGAAGTCATGTTAGTCTATGGCGATGCAGGGATTTTTCAATGCGATGGCACGGCACGCACAGGCAGAAGCGTATTTTTACAATACGCTTCTGTGCACGTCCGCATACCCCGAAGCAGGAAGTGACCACAAGCACATGTCACTTCCTGCTTGGCCAAATACCAGATGGGGAATACAGAGTAGTAACGCGGTATTCCCCAAAGGCCTGTTTTTTGGCAGTGCAGCTGCTGCACCGCCAGTTTGCAGTGTGAAACCGGCCTAAAGGTTATTATGCTGTTGCGTATATTTCAGAGCAGTGAGGAAGTTCTGAGTTCAGGTGCGTTTTAAAGAGGAACTCCAGTGAAAATAATGTAATAAAAAAAAGTGCTTTATTTTTACAATAATTATGTATAAATGATTTAGTCAGTGTTTGCCCATTGTAAAAGTTTTCCTCTCCCCGATTTACATTCTGACATTTATCACATGATGACATTTTTACAGCTGGCAGGTGATGTCACTGGAAGTAGCTGCTGCTTGCTTTTTTGGCAGTTGGAAACAGCTGTAGACCGCTATTTCCCACAATACAATGAGGTTCGCAGACAGGAAACCGCCAGGACCATGGTCCTCACAGTTTCCTGTGGTAGGGGTTTCACCACAATATCAGCCATACAGCGCCACCTGGTGATCCGTTTGTGAAAAGGAATAGATTTCTCATGGGAAAGGGGGTATCAGCTGCTGATCGGGATGAAGTTCAATTCTTGGTCACGGTTTCTCTTTTAAGGGATACTGTAGGGGGGTCAGGGGAAAATGAGTTGAACTTACCCGGGGCTTCTAACGGTCCCCCGCAGACATCCTGTGTTGGCGCGGCCACTCACCGATGCTCCTGCCCCGCCTCCAGTTCTCTTCTGGAATTTCTGACTTTAAAGTCAGAAAACCACTGCGCCTGCGTTGCCGTGTCCTCACTCCCGCTGATGTCACCAGGAGTGTTCAACTCCTTTTCCCCCAACCCCCCTACAGTATCCCTTTAAGTCAGGAACTGATATAAATGTCCCCCTTTTTTCAAATCTGTTAAGACCTGCAGACTATTTTATTACCACATAAATGAAATCTCTTTATCGTCATATCAGTGAAGCCAGGTGTATGAAAAACACGAGAAAACTTGGTTTAAACAAATATAAGACAACGGTTGCTGTATAGTGTGTGCCTGCGAGATCATCACCCGCCGTCTATAGACATAAATACAAGGACCGTATGCAAACAAAACTTGACTTTACAGTACAACTGTCACTTACAGGCTCTGATAAGAACAGCTGGGCTATAAGTGTATTGCCCACGGGATGTTTGCACTGCCTGTCATTAATCAGATAATGCAATGTTTTCCAAAGTGCAGAATAAAGTGATAGGAAAAAGAAAATACACCTCTCCGTCACTTCTAAAGCTGACTATACATCTACTGATTTTGCAGCCCAAAGTAAAACACGCTTTTAAATACATTTTTCCTATGTCACTGTCACTTACAGTGTCATGTAGTGAAAATCCACACACACACACACCCACACCCACACCCCACACACTGTACACACACACACACACACACACACACACTGTACACGCACACTGTACACGCACACTGTACACACACACTGTACACGCACACTGTACACACACACACACACACACACACACACACACACTGTACACACACACACACACCACACACACATACACACACATACACACACACACTGTACACGCACACACACCCACACCCACCACACACACACACTGTACACGCACACACACCCACACCCACCACACACACACACTGTACACGCACACTGTACACGCGCACACACACACACACACTGTACACACACACACACACACCACACACACATACACACACATACACACACATACACACACACCCACCACACACACACACACACACACACACACACACACACACACACACACACACACACACACATACACACACATACACACACACACTGTACACACTGTACACACACACACACCACACACACACACACACACTGTACACGCACACTGTACACACACACACACACACACTGTACACACACACACACCACACACATACACACACATACACACACACACTGTACACACACTGTACACGCACACTGTACACACACACACACACTGTACACACACACACACACACAGCCCCGACATCCCTGCAGAATAGCGCAGGGACCAGGGTAATATCTACCTGCTCCAGTGCTGCTGGTCTCCTCCATGCACCACAGCCGCACACTCTCGGCTGCCATTTGCCGGCTCTGGATCATGTGACTCGCATCGGTCATGTGATCAGGAGCCAGCGAATGGCAGCATAAAGTATGATGCATGGAGGAGACACACAGTGCTGGAGGAGGAAAACATTACTCCACTACCTGTGCTACTCAGCATGTGGGTGATGAGAGGGAGGAGGCGTGGCCCCCCGGGCCCCCAGGGGTTATTGTTAAGTCCCTGTATGTAAGCACATGTATATAAGTATTATACTCACAAAAGTGGGTTGCAAACCTTGCAATCAATGTCAGAGCCTGTGGGAAAATACCCATCACCGCTCAGTGTCCCAGGTCTGTCAGAGCAGATGTTAGTCGGCCGCTCTCCTGGATTAGTTGTGAGGACACCAGGTCCTCGTAACTAAGAACCTCTTTGGGGTATGGACTATACTAGAAACTCTGATGAAGGCACCCTTGATAATATATATCATTAGGAATTTTCATAGGTAAGAAGTATAATGTCTTACCTTCTCAGAAGAACAAACGGTTAGTGATGGAAAAAGTATCTTAATCCATGCATGGTAGACAACACGTTTCACAGGTCCTCCCCTGCTTCATCAGGTCAATACAAGTGCCTGCCAAACTTTCGGTCACAAGCGATTTTAGGCGTCCATGCTCGTGAACGAAGGTTTATCAGGCATTTGTATTGACCTGAGGAAACAGGCCAAGTCCCGTGAAACGTGTTGTCTAAACTGCATGAGGAAATCTACTTTTTCCATTGCTATTAGTTTGTTCTTTTGAGATGGTAAGACATTACTCTTCTCACCTATAACAATTCCTAGTGATATATCATCAAGGGCGCCTCCACCAGAGTTTCTAGTATCACCTGATCAAACAGACAACATGCTACTTTATGAGTTCTGCTGCACAAGAGCGACCCTGCCTGTTGCCAGGAGACCCTGCCTGTTGCCAGGAGACCCTGCCTGTTACCAGGAGACCCTGGAAGTCTCCAGCAAATATATAGACATTCTGCTTTTTGAAACCTCTCAGCAGCCATCACAATTATAGGAAAGCATGTCTAATAAAGTGTCGCGGCTACACGATGTGTCTGTTTTCTGGACACACAGCAGAGCAGACAAATGAGCCAGATCTGTCTTCCTTGCAGCAGAAAACCGAACGTTGCCGGGATACTCTAAATGCATCAGACATAACTACTGTCGCTATGACGGATCACCATTAATCCGGCTCACCCAGGCGCTGGACGTGGGACAAGGCGTCCATCTATCCATTCACAAAGACCCGCCTACACGCCTCCTGTAACTCTATATACCGCTGTTCCCCGAAAAAACGAAAACCGCGGTCTGCTGGAGGGAGGCTGATATTCTGCAAAGTGCTGAAATCCCAATGACACATAAGCATGCGTCAGTCCCAACAGGACACTCCAAGAGCAGACATTACAGAAACAGATGGAGAGGGTTCAGCGGGGAAAAACAAAAGACATACCAGCGGAAGACACTGTTCCTTGTCCTGTTCTGAGGTCCAAAGCAATTAAAGTACACCCGAGGCAAAAATAAACGAACAAAATAAACTATTGTATCTCTCCTCCTTCTCCAAAAATGACTTTTTAAGATATTACAGTTTTACTTTATGTTTACATCTACTTTTTAAGTTTTAACTGTTTTATTGTTTTAGCTCTGGCATACTTCAATGAATGTGTCATTGCCCATTCATTGAAGTATGCTAGAGCTAAAATCTATGAACTATTGACCCTTTTTATCTCTTTCCTGCTCTCAAAAGCTATTTTCTGCTAGGAAAGTGTTTTATAGCTGGAATTTCTTATCAGTGAGGGTCACACTGTAGTCTGACCCAGTCCTGACTCAGACAGGAGCTGTCACTTGCATAACTGATGTTTAACACTTTCAGGCAGAGAAAGAAAAAAAAGGAACACAGCATAGTTTTTTGTGTTGTGTGCTCGGCACTGTACATACCCATGTCTATCTTCTCTTGTCACATGTCACCTCGGGTATCCTTTAAAGAGGAGCTGAAACCAAGGATTGAACTTCATCCCGATCAGTATCTGATACCCCCTTTCCCATGATAAATCTATTCCTTTTCTCAAATAGATCATCGGGGGCGCTGTATCGCTGATATTGTGGTGAAAACCTGTAACAAACGTTGGAGAGGCAGCCGCGGTGAACAGCGCTACCACCGCAGCTGCCTCCAGCTCCCTGCCTAGCAATGTATCCATGCCTCAGGCGTCTATCACGCCGAGGACGGGTCTGTCAGTTGCACATAGGGTTGCTTTGTCGCGCACGCGCGCACAGACCGGACCTTTATGCGGGGAGGAGGCGCGTCAGCTGACCGACCGGTCGGCTGACGTCAGAGGATATGCTCGCCGCTCCTCATTGGCTGATTGGAGGAGGCGTGCCAGAGGGGTCTCCTCTGCTTAATAAGCCAAGCTGATTCACTCGCAACTTGTCTGCTGTTGCGAATACTCTGTGTTAGCGCTCAGACCTTTAGATAGTTCCGGTGTGCTTTGATTCGGGAGGAAACCGGGGATTTCACACAAGATAGGAATTGTTTGATAGCCTTAAACATTATACTACTTTGTTATTATCTGTGCATGACTCAGGCTCGTCCTGACTACTCTTCTGCTCAGTGATTCTGTACCTCTGCCCATCTGATCTCGCTGCCGACTCTGTCTGTTTATACCTTCCTGTCTCTGCCTTCCGATTTTGTACTGCATCTATCTGTCTGTTGCCAACCCGTTCTGTCTGACCACTCTTCTCTCACCAGAAGGCCCTTGACTCTGGTGAGGGGCGCTGTACTGATAGTACCCACCAGCTCCTCTGGTGAGGTATTGCCAAACCTATCAGTGCTACTGTTGCACCAATCACACATTGCTATTTGTTGTCACATCAGCTTCTGATATACCTGTATTATAGGTGATTCTGCAGATCACCTATAATAAGAATTCTGCTATTTGCTGACACAAATCGTTACAAAACCCTTCCACAGTGTGATGTCATGGCCATGGTCCTGATGGTTTCCTGTCTGTGAGCCATGTTGCATTGTGGGAAATGACAGCTGTTTCCAACTGAAAAGCAACCAGTATTCTATTCTATTTTCCCTTTGTGCATATCTATAGCTATAAAAAAAAACTACCTTTTAGCCTATCGTATTGTTAGGGTGTGTGGTCACAAATAATGGCAGTTTGGGCTGTCTGTTTTTTCATGTCTGCCAGCAGTACAGATGATGACATGCAGGCTCATTGTAGATCAAACAAGATGAACAATTAACATGGCGAATATCAATCATTTCTTGATCTCTCTGTATTTTATCTTCTTACTTTGCAATGCATTGATATATTTTTATTTCCCCTTTTCGCTAAAGTTCCTCTTTAAAGTACGGTGTCACTGGGGTTACAAAATGGTACCAAAATGAATCGAGGCGACACAAGTTGTTTTGCAATTTCATGCTATTAAAATGAATCTTTCCAGTTCAGTTTTCAGCCAGTTACAAGTTTCTAGAATTGCCAGGAAGTTCAAATTTCACTTCCTTCTTCGCACCCATGGCAACAGTACAGTGTCTGGCATGGGGATCGGTTTATTTGGCGCCCTGTATACTTTTTTGGCCCAAATCAGCCTTCAGCACTGCGCACTTCATTCATTTGAAAAAAGTGCCAAATAAACATAAGCTGCACTGAAACAGAACCACGAGCAAAGAGAACAGCACTGGACCTCCCACGTCCCAAGCCTTCACACGCCAAGATCGCAAGATCGCAAGATCGCGTGTCAGACTTGCTCACTTCAGTGCCGGGTGATTCTAGCCCCAGATTCGGTTTTGGTCTAGGCACTGATGATTTCTGCACAGTTTGTCTTCCTTTAAAAGACAGTACACAGGTGATCTCCCTACTTACTAACGCTGGATACACACAGTGCGTTCCCGCACTCGATTTCCCGCTCGATTCCCGTCGATTTATTTATTTCCAACATGTCCGATTTGCATTTCGATGGATCGTTAGGTCGATTTGGCATACTTTACATGCGAATCGACCTAACGATCCATCGACATGCATATCGGACATGTTGGAAATAAACGAATCGACGGGAATCTAGCGGGAAATCGAGTGCGGGAACGCACCGTGTGTATCCAGCATAACAGGCACCGGTCAGTTGTTTATACGTTGAGTCCTGTGTTAAACATGACATTTTAGAAAACTCTGGATTTGGACATATCTTATAAATTATATTTTTTGGTTGTTTTCAATGTGCTTTTAAAGTGTTTTAGGCATAGCCCCCAACTGTCCCTCTTTTGGAGCCCTGTCCCTCTCTCCCTCCTTGCTCCTCATTTGTTTCTCTTTCAGGACTTTGTTCCTCTTTTTTATGTATATGTATATATATATATATATATATATATATATATATATATATATATATATATATATATATATATATATATTGCTACTAAAAATTGTGTTTGAATGACTCCAAACTTTATTCCCATCCTTTAAATTGATAGATTACGAATTTGAAAAAATCTTTATGGTATATGTGACTAGGGGTGCAAGGGGGGGCGTGATCAGGGGCGTGGCAGGGGCATGGCTTAAGTGTCCCTCTTTCTCATCTCAAAAAGTTAGGAGGTATTGTTTTAGGCCACACTTGCCATGCAAGCATCCATTGTGTTACCCTGTTTTACCGCAAGGTAACGCAACGACAATGCAAGGCAATGGAGCCTAGCACACTTATACCAGCTGGGCGTTACGGATGAGCTCAGCTCGTCCAGTAACGCCGCGCTGGATTGCTCAGGCCCTGGTGAGCCGTTATGCATATTTTTTTTTTCAAACACGCAGCTAGCACGTTGCTAGCTGCGTGTTTGTTTCGCTCGCCGCCAATCCGCCACTACCCGCCGCGAAAGAGGGCCCCCCTGCAGACCCCTTGCGCAGTCTGGCCAATCACCGCCAGGCTGCGCTATGGGGTGGACTGGGACTCCCCCTGACGTCATGACGTCAGTCCGATCGTTGCCATGGCGACGGGGGAAGCCCATACAGGAAATCTTGTTCAGAAAGGGATTTCCTGTTGGGTATGATCGCCGACGGCGATCGGAGGGGTGGGTGGGATAGCGAAGGGAGGGGGGAAGCACGTAGCTAGTGCTAGGCTAGCTACATGTTAAAAAGAAAAATAGCAAAAAAAAAAAACCCTCCCGCGGCCGTGCGCCGCATATAATCAGAACGCTAGGGAGGTTAAAGTGTACCACAGCTGAATAAAATTAACAGTTTTATACATACCTGGGGTTTCCTCCAGCCCCATCCGCCTGGACCGCTCCCACGCCGCCGTCCTCTGCTGCCAGCAGCTTCGGGAACTGGGTCCCGTCACTGATGTCAGTTGCGGCCAGCTAAGCAGGAGAAGTGCGCCCTCTATGGATCTCTCCATCGGCTGCTG
The DNA here is from genome assembly GCF_040937935.1 of Hyperolius riggenbachi. Lineage (NCBI taxonomy): Eukaryota > Metazoa > Chordata > Amphibia > Anura > Hyperoliidae > Hyperolius > Hyperolius riggenbachi. Next base: position 486,489,967 of record NC_090649.1, read on the forward strand.
GAGAGATACGCAAACAGCGCACTTCTCTTATGTTAGACTGGCTCCGACTGACGTCAGTGACAGGACCCGGTACCGAAGCTGCGGAAGATGGCGGCGTGGGAGTGATCGGAGTGGATGGGGCTAGAAGCCCCAGGTATGTATAAAATATTTTTAATTGGTCAGCTCTGGTACATCTTAAGGGCCCTTTCACACTGGCGCAGTGCGGCATGATGCAACAAATGATGGGGCTTTTCATACCGATGTGGTACGATGATGATGGCAACGAAAGTGACGTTTTAGCCCCATTCCGACGTGAGCGCATACCTGCATTACCGTGTGGCTCCTGCGGCGAACCTAAAGTCATGTAAATCTATGGCGACGCGCATGTTTTAAAACGACCGCCGCAAGCTTTAGCGAAAAAGGGTAAAAAAATAAATCAATAAATTGCAAAGTGGGAAGTTAAAAAATAGAGGAGAGATCAAGAAATGGTTGATATCCGCCATGTAATTTGTTCATATTGTTTGATCCAAAAATCAGTGTGCGTGTAATCATCTTTACTACTGGCAGACAAGAAAAACTAGACAGCACCAACTGCCATTATCTATATCCACCCCCCTAACATTGCAATAGGCCAAAAGGTTGTTTGTTTGTTTTATAGATATACATATGGACAGACTACCCTTGTTTCCAACAGTGCAACAAGATTCGCCCTTTCCTGACCTCTGCCACCACCAAACCCCTCATCCATGCCCTCATAATTTCCCGCCTAGACTACTGCAATGCCCTGCTGTCTGGTCTCCCTATGACCCGAACAGCCCCACTGCAGTCCATCATGAATGCGGTAGCCAGAATTATCCACTGCTCCCATCTCTCCACCACGCCGGCTCCCCTCCGCAAATCCCTCCACTGGCTTCCTATCCAGTCCAGAATCAGATTCAAGATACTGTGTCTGACCTACAAATCTGTCCACAAAACCTGTCCAACCTACATTTCTGATCTTACTCAGAGGTACACACCTAGCCACTCACTCCGCTCCTCCAATGAACTTCCCCTGACCGCCCCCCACATCACCCAGTCCCATGCATGCCTCCAGGACTTCGCAAGAGCTGCTCCAACACTATGGAACTCCCTACCTCCACCCATTAGGGCAGCCTCCTCCTTCAGCATCTTCAATAAAGCCCTCAAAACTCACCTTTTCACTCTGGCCTACTACCCCTCACAAGTGCTCTAAACCCACAGCTGAACTCTGGTCCCCTACCTTCCGTGTCCTTACCTCTCCCTCTAGATTGTAAGCCTTTGGGCAGGGTCCTCCTCCTTTTGTGTCCTACCTGATCATGCACCTCCATTACTGTGCACCCATGCTATGCATCTGAGTGAACCTAACTTGCCTAATCTCCATGCTCCTATCCAGTGACAGACTAAGCATTACCTTGTACTAATACTGTGCTGTGTGATCTGGTTTTCTTCTATTCCTGTATTGCCATTTTGCTGTATGTCACCCCTAAATATTGTCTGTAACCTAAACTAATGTCCAGCGCTGCGTAATATGTTGGCGCTTTTTATAAATACAACAAATAAATACAATAAATAAAGGACCATGGTCATGACATCACACTGTAGGAGGGGTTTACCCACAATATCAGCCATACAGACCCACCTGAAGATCTTTTCCAGATAAGGTAAATATTTATCATGGGAAAGGGGGTATCGGCTACTGATTAGGATGAAGTTCAATCCTGGGTTACAGGTCCTCTTTAAGCCCTATATTGAGTGTACAGCCCTGCAGAGTCAGCTCAGCCTGAAGTACAGTAGACAGGTCCTAACAGGCACTTTCTTTTGCCAATTCAGCAGCACAAACACTCCTCTATATGTAGCTGCCATTCACCAGCGAGGAAGTCAATATTAACATTCAATCTAATATTTGTTCTCGTAGTGCCAAGAGGTTTAGCAGCTCAGTACAGGGGAACAAAGCATGCAAATAGCTGCCACCATAACACAGGAGGCCTGGACATGTCGGCTGGAGAGGTGACGTCCCTCAGCCAGGTGTGAAGCTATGAAGGTGACACACAAGTCACAAGGGCCTCTTCAGGATGAGGACGATTACTCAGTTACTAAATATCAAATCTCTTCCAAGTCTGGCTGCACAGATTCCATTCTCAAGCAAAACATTGGCAAAAGTCCCATTCTCTAAAAGAATTCAAATACAGCTGACCTGGGGTTTCATGAGCTATGTTTTCAATAAAATTGGCCAGTTATTGGCCAATCAAAATTGTATGTGTGTGCCAGGCTTAAACGGAACCTGAGACGAGAAGTGCTGAGTTGGATTTGTACTCACCTCGGGAGTCCTCCTCCGTCCCACTGCGGCAGCGGTAAAGCTCCCCGAACGGCGGGGATGTAAATATTTACCTTACCACAGCTCGGAAATAGGCAGAAATAGCCGATCCCAGTTGAGTTCACTCTAATGCGCAGGCGCAAGGCTCCTGCGCCTGTGCAGTAGAGCGGACCCGAGAGAGATCGGCTATTTCCGAGTAGAGAGCTGCAACAGCGCCCCAGCTGGAACAGGGAAAGGTATATATTGCACAGCCTGACAAATTGACGGCTGTGTATTCAGTGGGCTGCAGCGAGACCACCGTGGGACACAGGAGGACAGGGGAAGCCTCTATAGGATCCAAAGCCTTCCCCCTAGGAGGTGAGTACCCCCCAGGGGAATTTTTTTTGAATTACAGAGTCTCTTTAAGGCCCGCTAGTCTCCCAGGGTGGCTCCAGCCTCCTGCGATTCAGCCCGAAAGCCTGGCAGAGCTGTGCTTCGTCGCACCTGCCTAGCCTGGCACACTCCCCCGTCGCACTGGGAGCGTCCAGCACCTGCGCAGTAGTGCCATGCGAGCGTATAATATTTCCAGCTGTGGGAGCATGACAGGGGAGCGTGCCTGGCTGGGCATGTGTGACGAAGCACAGCTCAGCCAGGCTTTCGGGCTGAATTGCGGGGGGGCCGGAGCCACCAGGGGAGATGAGTAGCCTTAAGGCTCATACACACGGGGTACGGCCGTCGCCGCAACCACGTGGCACGCGCGTGTTGCGGCGACGGTCCGCCCGTGTGTATGACGCGCGCGCCCCGAACCGTCGCCCGTCGGAGCTGTTGCCAGGCGATTGACATGTTCAATCGCCGGCTACAGCCGTCGCCGCAACCTCGCCGGAACTGTCGCTAGTCCCGCATGTGTATGTGGGCTAGCGACAGCTACCCACACACGGCACACGGAGCTTCCGGCAGGGGGGAGGAACCTCGGCGACAGCTTCCGCCGCATCGCTAATCCCTCTGCTGCCGTGTGGATGCAGAGGGACTTGGCGACGAGCTGTCGCCGAACTGTCGCGCACACGCTCCCGTGCGCAGCGACAGCTACAATTGTCCCCCCGTGAGTACTTAGCTTTAAAGGGGCACTTAAAGGGACGAAGCACCCTTGTGTATTTTACCATATATATCAGTAAGAACATTAGGGAAAACGCCTACCCTGCTCTCTGTTTCATCCTCACTGCTAAAAGTGTCTGTTATCAGCTGTGATAAGAATCCCGGACTGAGCATTCAGTCTGGCTTTGCAGGGAATAATTATAGCTGAGTCATTATAGCAGAGCCACAAGGGGGCAGGCTTGGGCTTGAAAAGACACCAGAGAAGACAGAATCAGCTATAATCTTTCCGTAGCAAAGCCAGACTGAGTGCTCAGTGGGGGATTCTTATCAGGGTTGATAACAGTCAGATTAAACAGAGAACAATGAAACAAAGAGCAGATTAGGTGTTTACTGTCATGTTCCCACTGATTTATAAGGTAAAATACAAGGGGGTGCTTAATCTCTGGTTCTCTTTAAGGCTAGAACAAACAAAAAAAAAAGTTTTACTCACCTTGGGCTTCCACCAGCCCCCTGCAGCTGTCCGGTGCCACCGCAGTCTCGCTCGGATCCTCCTGTCCATGCCGGCAGCCACTTCTTTTCGGCGACAGGCCACACAGGCCTGGGAACCAGAGCGATGCTTTGCGTTCCTGGCCGCAATAGCAGTATAGAGGGCGCTATTGCGGCCAAGAATGTGAAGAATCACTCGCGTTCCCAGGACCGTCAGCACCTGTCGCCGAAAATGGAAGTGGCTGCTAGCGGGGGACAGGAAGATCAGAGCGAGTCTGCGTGGGCATCGGACAGCTGCAGGGGGCTGGTAGAAGCCCCAGGTGAGTAAAACGCATTTTGTTCTAGCCTTAAGTGGCCCTTTCAGGAAGCCCCAGGTACAGCAAGTATGAAATCTGAGACGCCGCACGTTTCAGGAACAATTTAAGACTGTCCCAATGCCAAATTACATACAATTTACATTAAATGCAAGCTTTGCATTCCCAATATGTAGACCCTGATATAAGTATTCAGGAAATCTGTAGAGCAGCTGGGGGAGAGTGGGGAACCAATGGATACCAGGAATTACAATATGGGGAGGGGGGCCACTGCACACCAGGGATTTCTGTATAAGGGGGCGGGGGATCACTGGACACCAGGGATTACTGTATGAGGGAGGGGGGTCACTAGACTCCAGCGAGCACTGTAGGGGGGAGAAAGGGGGACCGTTAGACAACAGGGAACTTTATGGAGAAGGGAGGGGGACCACTATACACCAGGGATCACTGTATGGGGGAGGGGGACTACTAGACAACACGGAAATGTGGGCAGCACGGTGGCGTAGTGGTTAGCGATCTCACCTTGCAGCGCTGGGTCCCTGGTTCTTATCCTAGCCAGGGCACTATCTGCACAGAGTTTGTATGTTGTCCCTGTGTTTTGTGTAGGTTAGTGTTAGATTTTAGTGTTAGTGTTAGAGTTAGTGATTTAAAAACGGGGAGATTAGTGTTAGAATAGGAAACAAAAGTTCTTAGAGATATTACCCATATACTAATTATCGATAACATCCTGCCTCAAACCTCTAAATCTCTATACTAAATATACGCATGGGCCCTGTCCCTGCAGGATGCAGCTTTTTTTTGCATCCATGCAGGATCTGCACGGAGTGTCTGCGTGGGTTTCCCCCGGGCACTCTGGTTTCCACCAACATCTCAAAAACATACAGATAAGTTAATTGGCTTCTACCTAAATCGGCCCTAGACTACGATACATACACCACACGATACATACATAGACATAGGACTATGGCAGGGATTAGACTGTGAGCCCCTCTGAGGGACAGTTAGAGACAAGGCAATATACTCTGTACAGCGCTGGGGAAGATGTCAGCGCTATATAAATACTAAATAATAATAACTGTAGGGGAAAGGGAGGGGGAGCCACTATACACCAGGGATCACTTTATGGGGGAGCGAGACCACTAGACCCCAGGGAAAAAAGGGGGGGAGGGGCAAAATAAAAGGGCTGCCTGAGAGGCAGTGAGAGAAAAAATGTCAGATCTCTTTAAATGTGTAATATTGATGTACAGTTACTGCACCAGCAGACACTGCAGGCCAGGCCATAACTTATGCTGTGTGGCAGGAGGAGAGCGTAATATGCTATGGCCGCCTCTGAGCTGGGACTCTCCGCTGGCCTCCACACTCTGCATATAGATGAGGCTTGTTATACACTCAGCGTCCCCTCAGCATGATGTCAGCTTAACACAACAACATTCATGTTTTCCATTAATTTCCACAGTGCCATTTACCGGCCGGCGTTTAGTCCAAGGTAAGCGTGAGGGCAGCTTCAGCAGTGACAGGCGAAGGGCCCAGAATCCACACAACCTCAGGCCGCTTCAGTGTAAACCACTTGCCTTTCCTCCTAATTTCCAGTAAAGCTGATTAAATGCATGACCTATTATAAACGCCGGCGGTGCAAAACGGCCCTCATTACCGCAGATTGCTGGCGTAATGACTTCCTGCTATTTATCAGACAACCATTTATTAATATTTACGTGGCCTGGATCTGGAACGCCAGTCAAATGCTTTAGATTTGGACAGCGCAACCAACAGTTAGCTCCCCTTATGCTTTTATTGGCAAGTTCCTGTCAGGGCTACTTCCTTTCAACCCTCAATAGACACCATTTCAGGTCATCGAGCTACTCAAGGAGCTCACAGAAAAGCAGGCCCGGTCCGCCAATGATGCCAAGTGAGGCGACTTCCTGAGGCGGCAGAAGTCTGGGGGCGGCACCAGGCAGAAACAGAAAGTGAAGAGAGTGCCTGGCCAACCTCTACTGGGGGCAACTGTACCTAGCTACCAATACTGGGGGCAACTATATCTGGCTAACCTATAGTGTGGGCAACTTTACCTAGCTACCAATACTGGGGGCAACTGTACCTGGCTAACCTATAGTGTGGGCAACTTTACCTAGCTACCAATACTGGGGGCAACTGTACCTAGCTACCAATACCGGGGTCACCCTATACAGAGTTTTTATTTGGGGGGAGGGGGGGTGTCACTGCAGCTATACTGTGCGGTGCAAATTCATTCCAATTGGGGGGGGGGGGATCCTCACAAGTTTGCCCAGGCGGCAAAAACTCTAGAACTGGCCCTGCAGAAAAGCACATGCTCAGTTTGTCAGGTGACCGACATGTACAGTTCTGATTGGCTGGCTGGTCACGAAAATGTGATTAGGACTAATTTTTTTCTTCCTTTGTAGCCAGATTTTATCCCGCCAATCAGAGAATTGCAAATTATTAATATGCTTGTTTGTGACTTGCCTTGCAGGAAAATTGGTTGTCTAAGTAGGAAAGGTGTTCATTAATGTTACAATTTGTTTCATAAGATGCCATCTTTCTACGCACTTTTTACAATCAAATTGTACAGAAAACTGTGCAGTGTGTGATGAAAAGCAATGTAAAACAAGTCTATGGTCGATTGGAGAAGAAAATGTAAACTTATCCGAAAGTTGGATTTTATGACAAAGACAAGACAAGACAAATAACATTTATATTGCGCTTTTCTCCTTGCGGACTCAAAGCGCCAGAGCAGAGCAGCAGCCACTAGGGCGCGCTCTATTGGCAGTAGCAGTGTAAGGGAGACTTGCCAAAGGTCTCCTACTGAATTAGTGCTGGCTTACTGAACAGGCAGAGCCGAGATTCTAACCCAGGTCTCCTGTGTCAGAGGCAGAGCCCTTAACCATTACACCTTCAGCCAACTGCTGATATCTGAAGAGAGAAAGGGCTGGATTCACTACGCTGCGCTGCTAAAGTAGTATCGTGCGCTGCTAACTTACACTCGCTCCCTGTAAAGTACCAACCGCTCCTATAATCCTACCCTTAGCCCCATCGGGTCCTGAGGATTTGAAGGATGCGATCCCTGCAGTTTGATTGGCCCAATAGGCTGCCTGTCAGTCATTATGAGCTGCTCTTCCACCAGGTGACACAGCTGAGAGATCAAATTACAATTTAGTCGCAGATGAGGGGGATTAGACAGGCTAAACGCTTTAAAGAGACACTGAAGCGAAAAAAATATATGATATAATGATTTGTATGTGTAGTACAGCTAAGAAATAAAACATTAGGAGCAGAGACATAAGTCTGATATTGTTTCCAGTACAGGAAGAGTTAAGAAACTCCAGTTGTTATCTATGCAAAAGAGCCACTGAGGTCCACCACTTATAAAGTCGCAGAGAGCTCTGTCTTCTGAAGCTTGTTATCTCAACTGTCAGTCACTGTATTTTCTTTTTCTCTCCAGAAGACACTGGTCTGCTCTGTAACATCATTTACAAAGCTGAGTAGTGTGTAAACAGCAAATATTAGAGAAGGATGCAATGTTATAAAAACCACTATATAACTGAAAATAAAAATATGAGAATATTTTCTTTGCTACTAATGTTCTGGTAATTATCCGTACTACACAACCAATTCATTATAACATTTTTTTTTTTCGCTTCAGTGTCTCTTTAAATACATACAAGGTGCCTTTCTCTATGTTTTCGTTCTGTCCAGTGCAAGAGTTCAGGTCCACTTTAATGGAGAAATGCCTAAACTTTTTTGTGAGGGTTTGTATGTCAACAAAGGCACATGAATACCTTCTGTTTTCCTGAGGCAAATACTCCTCCGCTGAAACACGCCGTCACGGCGCGCACCTCGTTCAAACCGCCTCGTTCAAACGGCAGATCCATTAAAGGAATTTACCGGAAAGAAAAAAATACCGTTCCAACACAAGCGCCAACAAAAAAAATAGTATTTCTCTGGCGAAAATGTATGAACGGTGCGGAGAATTCAACCCAAAGAAAGACAGACTGTAAAAGGAGATAACTGCGGGCCTACAAGGGAAACAGCCATTTAACATGTTAAATCAACACAAATGTGTATTTTAAAATCAAATAGGAACATAGCTGCGTCAAATGAAAACAAGGCCTGGAAACCCTAGCAGCGGTGAAGGCCTCTCTCTGAACTGTGGCAGGATCTCGCCTGATGTGCTTGGACCAAGTTCAAATGATTTTCTCTCTCCCCCACTTTTCTAATAGTAAGTCATACCGGCGCTGTTTTTCCAAATGGTCTGTATTACAGCGGCCGCCTCTCCCCGGAGAGCAATAGAAGCTACAGCGGTGCGCAAATCAATTCTCTTAATTAGAGCTTGTCAGGACATTTATGGGCGGGGGGAGCGCGCTTGTGGCGCACACTCCGCACATTCCTACGGAGCGCTGGGCTGTAAGCAAGTCGGCAAACGGATACTAAACCTGCCACACTCCAGTTACCGCCTCATATCGGCCTTGGCTTGGTAACGCCGGAGGCGGCCATTTTGATATGTGATTAAGTCCCCTTTCACACTGGCGCAATACGTTACCCTGTTTTGGCCCGAGTGAAAGGCTATGGAGCATTTCATACCTGACGCGGTGCAATGTGACCTGCCGGAAGTGCCTAATTCATCGCAAATGTCGGTGGGCAACATGCACGGCAAACCGGAAGTCATGTCAGTCTATGGGGACGCAGGCGAGGGTACCGGGGACTGAGTTAATGTGTCTGAAGGGAGGACATAGCCAGCAAACTGTTTAGAACCAGCCCTGCCTGCAGTGCTATAATTTACAGGAAGTGTGCTGGAAATGGCAATAGTACACCGTTTGATGAAAAACATACCCAGAATTCTCCTGTTTTTAACAGGAAGAAAAATGTATTGAATGCCTTACCACCTCTATTATTATTTTAACTATTTATTGTATTTATAAAGCGCCCACATATTATGCAGCGCTGGACATTAGTTAAGGTTACAGACAATATTTAGGGGTGACATACAGCAGTACGACAATACAGGAGACTACATGCAAACCAGATCACACAGCACAGAATGAGTACAAAGTAATGCTTAGTCAGTCACTGGATGGAGCATGGAGATCACACAGCACAGTATGAGTACAAGGTAATGCTTAGTCAGTCACTGGATGGAACATGGAGATCACGCAGCACAGTATGAGTACAAGGTAATGCTTAGTCACTGGATGGAGCATGGAGATCACACAGCACAGTATGAGTACAAGATAATGCTTAGTCACTGGATGGCAGCATGGAGATCACACAGCACAGTATGAGTACAAGGTAATGCTTAGTCACTGGATGGGAGCATGGAGATCACACAGCACAGTATGAGTACAAGGTAATGCTTAGTCACTGGATGGAGCATGGAGATCACACAGCACAGTATGAGTACAAGGTAATGCTTAGTCACTGGAGGGGAGCATGGAGATCACACAGCACAGTATGAGTACAAGGTAATGCTTAGTCAGTCACTGGATGGAGCATGGAGATCACACAGCACAGTATGAGTACAAGGTAATGCTTAGTCAGTCACTGGAGAGGAGCATGGAGATCACACAGCACAGTATGAGTACAAGGTAATGCTTAGTCAGTCACTGGATGGGAGCATGGAGATTAGGCAAGTCGGGCTCACTCAGATCCATAGCATGGGTGCACAGTAATGGAGGTGCATGATCAGGTAGGACACAAAAGGAGGAGGACCCGCCCAAAGGCTTACAATCTAGAGGGAAAGGTAGGGACACGAAAGGTAGGGGACCAGAGTTCAGCTGTGGGTTTAGAGCACCAGTGAGGGGGTAGGCCAGAGTAAAAAGGTGAATTTTGAGGGCCTTCTTGAAGATGTTGAAGGAGGGATAACCCTAATGGAGGGAGGTAGGGAGTTCCTATTAACCTGGGTTACTGCAATGCCATTGTTCTATGAGGAGGTAGGCCCATATGTGAAGTAGGTATGTAAAGTCAGGATGTGAAGGACTAGAAATATGAGTATTCCTTTATACTGGATATGGTTGCTAAGAATCCATCAAGAATACAAAATGGCCTCCTCCATCCTGTACAGTATCACCAGACACGTCATTTCTTGTATTTAACTGCGGAATTCAATGCGTCGCAATTAGGGCAAACCTAGACTACAAAGGCACACAATCAAAAAAGAATACTTTGTGGTCAAATTTTAAACCAACTTTCTCAAAAACCCACCTATCATAAAGGCCTCACATAAAATGTGAAGTCTGGCCACCTCATGTGTGGTTTCTTCACACGCACACCAAGGCCCCGGCTCTACCCAACTGTGATCCGATCCAGGATGTGAAATTGCGATTTTCCCACAATACCATGTTCACATCCAAGATCAAATGGCATCTTGGTAAACCTATAGCCTTGATACCGATATAGGCTCTAATACAGCATGCATAAAGCAAGCTCGCTGTGTGGTCCGTGTCACATTTCCATACACAGAATGTACATAATACCAGATTTACAATGGTTTAGCCGTTAGGGGAAGGGGAAAAAAACCCTTATACTTATGGAAAACTAAATAGGTCTATTAACAGAGGATAAACACAATCTAAAATACCGTATGCAGTATACACATTAGTCAGAGATCAATTCAAATATAGAATGCAGCCCAGCTCACTGGAACGTTCCCATTATAACAATAAGTTAAGTCTTAATTTTTTTAAACAACATTATGTAGATCAGCCTTTCTCAACCTTTTTACCCTGGAGGAACCCTGCAAATAACTTTTGGGTCTCAAGGAACCCCTGCAAACAATTTTTTAATCTCGAGGAACCCCTACATTTATTTTTCCGGAGGCAAGTAGGTGAGGTTGTAAATTTCACTAATTCCTATTACACTGCCACTCATTCTACTGTGCTGATAATTATACTGATCCCCAATTTAGTGCTTCTTTTTACAATACCCCTATTATATTGTGCTCTATCATACCTCCCCCATGATGGCGGAAAAGGTTTGAGAAAGCCCGGTGTAGATATTGTTGATAACAAGTCACTTCCTGCTTGGCCCAATGCTGGATGGGGAATACTGGTATTCCCCAAAGGCCTGTTTCTGGCAGTGCCATGCGGTGTGGAGGGTGCAATGCACCGAATCATCGCCGCCAGTTTGCAGCGCTATACCGGACTCAAGCTCATTTAAAGGACACCTGAAGTGAGAGGGATGGGAAGGCTGCCATATTTATTTCCTTTTAAACAATGCAGATTGCCTGGCTGTCCTGCTCAGGGCAGGATCATCTATCAGGCAACCTAGGCAGGTGCCTAGGGCCTAGTAGGGGTCAACGGGCCCACTTCAGTTAACCAAAAAGACCACAAGGGGAACCCGGATCTACTACCTTGCCTAGGGCCCCCATTAGATCTTATGGCATCTCTGGTCCTGCTGATCCTCTGCATCTAAAACTTTTAGGCATAGACCCTGCACAAGCCGGTAGATCACATGTTTCTGACTGCAGTCTGACTGGATTAGCTGTATGCTTGTTTCAGTTGGGTGATTCAAACATACTGATGGCAAGAAACATTAGCGGGACTGCCAGGGAACTGGTATAGTTTAACTGATTGGGGACCGCATGGCTCTGGTCCCTTGTACTACTTCCCGACCGCCCATGGGCACCGGATAGTGGCCATGGGCGTGTGCGCACCCCCTCCAACCCCCAATACCACCAGCAGTAGCAGCCCGATCCTCTGCCTTGAAAAACAGATCGTTTTAAAAAGTCAGTTTTGCAGGTTAAGGACCAGAGCCTTTTTTTTCACTTAGTGATCACAATTCAGGGGCAATGAAATCGGCTTGTGACTTGTGAGAAGTTGGAGTAATTTTTCTGTACCTGGAGTAGTAGGATTCATAAACTGAGGAGTCGGAGTAATTTTTTCGGTAACTGGAGGCCTCATTCACACCTAAAATCCAAAAACGCAAACAGGTGTTTTTGTGCGCTTCCCCCACCCCCTCCCGGCGCTCCACTGCGCGCTGCGTTTCTGGTAAAAGCCCTTTTTTAGGTGCTTTTCCTGAGCGGTTTTGTAATTCACTCCCTGACGCATGCCAGGAAGTGAACTCTTTGACCCGGAAAAAGATAAATACAATGTATTTATTCTTAAAAATGCGAACGCAATTGCCACACAAAGCGGCTTTGTGAGCGTTTAGCACTCTTCCATATACCTTCCATTATAGCAAAAACACCCCAAAAATGGTCCAGGCAGCGCTTTGCTAAACGCACAGCGCATGAACCGCACTGATATGAACCTTCTCATAGAGATTCATTGCACAAGCGTTTTGTGGGCGATTTTACAAAATCACCTGCGCTTGAAAAGAAGGCCGAAAACGCCCCTAGCGTGAACGAGCTCGGAGTCTGTGTTTTTTCATAAAGTGCGGAGCTGGAGTCGGATGATTTGTGTACCAACTTCCCAGCTCTGGCATCCAGCAGGGGAATCTATGGAAAACCAATGGAATGGCAGCATTGTACTGTACACAGCAGTGCAACACTATGAGACATTGATTTACTGCCGCTCTTGCCCCGCCCTCAATCGACCTAGCTCTTCTGTCATGTACGATTGATACTTTCTAATTATTGACCAAAAGTCGATCAAATGCCCATTTTTTGGGGAATCAGTTATCAGCAGATCAATTGATTCAGCAGGGAATGGAATGGGAAAATCGATAAGTGCATGGGCACCTTTAGCTACACTGTCCTGGCAGAGGAGCCTATTGGGAGAATTCGATGCACTGCTCCAGACACTGAATACCGTGTTTAGGACACAATCAGGTTTGCTGCAAATCAGATTCTAAATTGCATTCGGAGTCTTTCTGTAATTTGTGTGCTACATAGCTCTGGAGAGGAGCTTGGCGAGAGTCAGAAGCGTCTGCTCAGTGTCCCCTTTCTGACGCAGCTCTGGTGAGGAGCTTGGCGAGAGTCATAATAGTCCGCTTAGTACCCCCTTCTGACGCAGCTCTGTTGAGGACCTTGGCGAGAGTCAGAAGTGTCCACTTAGTGCCCCCTTTCTGAGGCAGCTCTGGAGAGGAGCTTGGCGAGAGTCAGTAGTGTCCGCTCAGTGCACACTTTGACGCAGCTCTGGTGAGGAGCTTGGCGAGAGTCAGAATAGTCTGCTTAGTTCCCCCTTCTGACGCAGCTCTGGTGAGGACCTTGGCGAGAGTCAGAAGTGTCCACTTATGCCCCCTTTCTGAGGCAGCTCTGGTGAGGAGATTGGCGCGAGTCAGAAGTCAAGCTCAGTGCCCCCTTTCTGACGCAGCTCTGGTGAGGAGCCTGGGGAGAGTCAGAAGTGTCCGCTCAGTGCCCCCTTTCTGACGCAGTTCTGGTGAGGAGCTTGGGGAGAGTCAGAAGTGTCCGCTCAGTGCCCCCTTTCTGACACGGCTCTGGGGAAGAGCTTGGCTAGAGTCTGAAGTGTCCGCTCAGTGCCCTCTTTCTGACGCAGCTCTGACAAGAAGCTTGATGAGAGTCAGAAGTGTCCGCTCAGTGCCCCCTTTCTGACACAGCTCTGGGGAGGAGCTTGGGGAGAGTCAGAAGTGTCCGCTCAGTGCCCCCTTTCTGACGCAGCTCTGACAAGAAGCTTGATGAGAGTCAGAAGTGTCCGCTCAGTGTCCCCTTTCTGACATCCGTCCCAATAAGCCTTTACTGTAAACCCATCTCTCTCTCGCAACTAGAAAAGCAATAAAAAGACAGCATTTCCAAGTTACAATGCAAAACAAGGATTTTTTTTAACAACATGTTTAACGAATGGTGTCTCTTTCCACTTCTTTCCTGAAACATAGAAGATGTTGACAAGTCCAAGAAACGCTGACAAGGCATCTGTAATTTGGCTTCCGCGGGCTCCGGTATTTTTTTTCTTACCCTCGTTCAAGGTGGCAAAAAACATTCTGGAGTTTGAAGCACGCGACGGCTAAACGGACTATATTTCTTGAGTCCCGTGAGGCCGAGATGATTAAGAAACTCCCCGCGATGCCAGCTCTTGCAACTTATACGGCATAAAGCAGAATTAGGTGGATGGAAGTGTTTGGTTACAGGAGGGAAGGGAGTTTCAGCTCGGTCTCTCCCACCGGCCATTAAGAAGAGCTTTGCAGCTGAGATCTTGTTTTTGCAGTTTGGCGGCCCTTCTCGCCTCCCTTCACTGTAAATTGAGCAGTTCCATATTCTATTCTAACACTCCTCTATTGTGCTGAACCAGAGAACAAGAAAAAAAACACAACCCTGTGTTTTTCTAAGGTTTTTTTTTTTTATTTTGCTTAAATTGGAACCGTGCCTTGAAGGTGAAAAATGAGCCTTCCACTTGTCTAATCTTGTGTACCATCTCGCCATTCAGGAAAATTAGCATTCAATAACCTCGGAGAGGCGCGGCCTTTTCTCGTGAACTGTAAAAACATCTTTACTTTTAGCCGTGAGGATCGGTGCAGCTTGCTTCATGCAGTGGAGAGCGTGATCATTTGAAACGGGTGGAGGCCCAAAGGGCGCTACCAGTGTAATGTCTACTCAAGCGGTGAGACCTGATCAGGTCAATGCGAGTTTACAGCTGACCTACATAAAGCGAGGGGACTGATTGGTAACAGACTCTACCACCTCTAGTAACCCATGTAAAGAAATGATAGCGTTGGATTGTTCCTGACGACAACAGAATACCCAAGCAGCTCGGGGTGACCCAAAACTACTAGGTAAGTATAGGGACTAAAAGAGACCAAAAAGCTCTCCTACTAAAATGCAATGCTTGGGGTAGTTTGCCTTCTTAAAACAGAAGGCGTTTGTGATAACGCAGCTTTAAGTTAGTAACAGGTTACCCACAATGCATCTGCTCTATGGAACTCCCTACCTCCTCCACCCATTAGGGTTCCCCCTCCTTCAACATCTTCAAGAAGGCCCTCAAAACTCACCTTTTCACTCTGGTCTCCCCCTCCCCTCCCCCCCTCACAAGTGCTCTAAACCCACAGCTGAACTCTGGTCCCCTACCTCTCGTGTCCCTACCTCTCCCTCTAGATTGTAAGCCTTTGGGCAGGGTCCTCCTCCTTTTGTGTCCTACCTGATCATGCACCTCCATTACTGTGCACCCATGCTAGGCATCTGAGTGAACCTAACTTGCCTAATCTCCATGCTCCCATCCAGTGACTGACTAAGCATTACCTTGTACTCATACTGTGCTGTGTGATCTGGTCTTTCTTGTATTCCTATATTGTCATTTTGCTGTATGTCACCCCTAAATATTGTCTGTAACCTAAACTAATGTCCAGCGCTGCGTAATATGTTGGCGCTTTATAAATATTATAAATAAATAATATGCAAACAAACTCTTTACGTCCCTGAAGCCAGGCTTACATCCAGAGCTGCTGATGTATAGCAAGCTTATAGCTTATAAAATTAACAGAACCACATCAACCCAACATGCAGACAGTCTGTTTCGGACTACTGTTCCTCATCAGTGCATGGCAGGGATTAATATGGCTCTGTGGGTCACCCCAAGCTGCTTGGGTATTCTGTTGTAATGGTCCAAGCCCTATCCCATAGAGCTATACCAATCCCTGCCATGCACTGAGGAGGACCAACAGTCCGAAACAGGCTGTCTGCATGTTGGGTTGACGTGGCTCTGTACATTTTACAGGCTATAGGCTCACTATACACCAGCGGTTCTGGATGTGAGCCTGGCTACAGGGGCATGAAGAGATCATTTGCATGTTCAGTACTGGTGCATTGTGGGAGACCACCGTTCCTCACTTAAAACTGAATAATCACAAATGCCTTCTGTTTTGAGAAGGCGAACCACACTGATTTTTTGAGGAAGGAAACCAAGATCCCCGCATTAGTTGTGTCAACAAGGAAGCAATGGATTTTAATTGCATATTGATGGTATCTCACAAATCTACTGGGAGTGTCAAAACAAAGATATGGGCATCACAATGAAAGAGGTCATTATCACAGGTCTCCGGAGTCAGGGAGGTCACAGAAAGGTCAGTGTGTAGAGTTCACATGGAAGGAAGTTCCAGCTACCACCTCTGTCCCATCATAGTGAAGTGGCCTACACACTCGCCCTTGTAGTGGTCCCAGATTTGATTCCTGGCCTGAACACTATCTGCATAGAGTCTTCCTTGTTGCCATGGTTTTCCTCTGGTGGTGCTTCAAGTGGATCTGAGATGAAAAACTAACTATGGCAAGCAACTTGTCTATATATCTTATCTAAAGTTTAGATAGTATACACAGCAAATCTAGCTGCAAACAGCTTCAAATGTTTATGTTTATTTATTCCTGTAATACAATGAGGGCAGCCATGTTCCGTTTGTCACATTACACACAGTTAAGGTGCAACTGCATCTCCAGCCCTCGGCTCACTCCCCTCTCCGGCTCCCTCCTCACCTCTGCCTCTGAAATCTCTGGCTAGTAACACCTCCTCCTCCTGCCCAGACTGAGCTCCCATAAGCCCTTGCTACATGGAGTGCCAAGGCACTATGAGCTGTGGGCGAAGCTTGTTTAGTTTATAGGGAATTACAGTATTAAAACAAAACAAAAAACAAGTATTTGGCTTGAGGAATGCCCTATAAACTATATGAAAGGAACACAATTATGCCCGTTTCCACTGCAGCCACACACGTCTGCGAGACGCGTTGCGGCACTTCCGGATCTGCGGTTACGCTGACTAATCCCATGAGCCGTGCCATGCACGGCTATGGGATTTGCACAGATTCGGCTGGAAAAGCCGGCCGAATCGCTAGTGCAAGCGATTCGGCCGGCGGCTCCATTACTCCCTATGGCAGAGTTTCCCTGCGCGATTTGCCTGCGGGTAAACTCTGCAGATTCGGCCTGGTTTCCGCGCAAAGGGAAACGGGCCCTAAAAGTTTATCTCGGATCCACTTTCAGCTTTCCTCTTATCTTCCTGACAGCCGCACACTCTATGCTGTATACCTCTGGCTCTGAATGCATGTCATGTGATCTATGCTGTATACCTCTGGCTCTGAATGCATGTCATGTGATCTATGCTGTATACCTCTGGCTCTGAATGCATGTCACATGATCTATGCTGTATACCTCTGGCTCTGAATGCATGTCACATGATCTATGCTGTATACCTCTGGCTCTGAATGCATGTCACATGATCTATGCTGTATACCTCTGGCTCTGAATGCATGTCACGTGATCTATGCTGTATACCTCTGGCTCTGAATGCATGTCACGTGATCTATGCTGTATACCTCTGGCTCTGAATGCATGTCACGTGATCTATGCTGTATACCTCTGGCTCTGAATGCATGTCACATGATCAGAAGAAGGCGGTATGGAAGCACAGGGCATGCGACTGCCAGGCAGATCAAAAGAGAGACAATGCATTGCTGAAGCAGGTAAATATTTATTGCTCCACTGTGCCATACCTTCCAACTTTTTGAGATAAGAAAGAGAGACACTTAAGCCACACCCCTGACCACGCCCCGTCACACCCCTAGTCACGCATAGCATAATGATTTCATTAAAATATATGTTGTTTTAAAATTCAAACCACACTGGTCCTTTCTATCCTGGTTCTTTTTCCTTCAGTTAACATTTGAAAAGTAGAAATATAACAATTTGAGAGATGAGAATAAAGCTTAGAGTCAATTAAATACATTTTTTAGTAAAATACATGACATATTTACATAGATCTGTACATCAGTCCTAAAAGAGGGACAATTGAGGAAGAAAGAGGGACAGAGGGCCTGGATTCCCAAAGAGGGAGAGCTGAGATCGATGACTGTCTACTCTGCTATGTGGGGAGATGGTGTGTCAGGGGGAAGCAGGGGTGTGCTTTACCAGTTACCAGGAAGGATTTGGGGGGTTTGGATCCAAGGAGGGGGCTCCATACTAACTTTTTTCACCCCAAACAATTGGGTCCCACGGGTTGTTGCCGCACCCCGGCTCAAAATGACACTCTTTGAGTCAGAAACACTGTCGCCGATGTGCTCCTCTTGAAGGTAAAGCAGTGTCCTGTCTTTCCTTTGCTGCTTACAAGGATGGACATTGAAAGTTCTAAAGGGCCACATAAAATGGCAAGGAGGGCCACATTCCACTCGCGAACCTTGAGTTTGACACCTGCGCTGTAGAGAGTGCTTTCTGTTGAGGTGAGCGCAGAGGCGCAGCTAGAGGAGTACAGGCATGGCTCATGCCATGGGCGCCACAGCAACATGGGCGCCGTGCCTGCTACTGTGCAGTGCCTCAATCCTCAACCCTGTGCTGAGCCACCATGCCTGCCCCATGTGCCTCCCTGTCACTCAGACCTTCGATCAGATCAATTCTGTTATACGTCTGCACTTATCTGATGAAGGGGACCATGTTTGGCGTAGTGGTTAGCTCTCTCGCCTTGCAGCGCTGGGTCCCTGGTTTGAATCCCAGCCAGGGCACTATCTGCAAAGATTTTGTATGTTCTCTCCGTGTTTGCGTGGGTTTCCTCCGGGCACTCCGGTTTCCTCCCACATTCCAAAAACATGCAGATAAGTTAATTGGCTCCCCCTAAAAATTGGCCCTAGACTACAGTACTTACACTACATAATATAGACATATGGCAATGGTAGGGATTAGATTGTGAGCTCCTTTGAGGGACAGTTAGTGACAAGACAATATATATATATATATATATATATATATATATATATATATATATATATATATATATATATATATATATATATATATATACACTGTACAGCGCTGCGTAATTTGTCGGCGCTATATAAATACTAAATAATAATAATAATAATGTTTGGCCCCAAAACAATTGTCATGCTGTGCATTCAACAAATTTGCTTGGAAACTGACTTTGGTGTGCCAGCCGACCTTGAATTGCTAATTCGGTTATCTGGGAAACATGGCTACTTAACCCCCTTGTCGTTCCAATTCTGACGGCAAGGGGGCGGCGCAGCACTTTTTACATTTTTATTTTTTTTTAAGCCCTGGGCTCGCTACATGATAGCCGCTGACAAGCGGCATCCCCTTACCTAGTTCGATCGCCGCCGGCGATCTTTGCAAGCAGGAAATCCCGTTCAGAACGGGATTTCCTGCAGGGCTTCCCCCATCGCCATGGCGACGGGGCGGGATGACGTCATGGACGGCGGGACATCAGAGGGAATCCCGATCCACCCCTAAGCGCTGCCTGGCACTGATTGTCCAGGCTGTTGAAGGGGTCTGGAGGGGGGGGGGGGGGCGGGTAGCGGCGAATCGGCAGCGATCGGGATATGCACGCAGCTAGCAAAGTGCTAGCTGCGTGCAGTAAAAAAAAAAAATTGGGGAAAATCGGCTCAGCGGGGCCGGAGAAATCCTTCTGCGCTGGTTACCCCGGAGCTGAGCTCGGGATAACCGGCAAGAAGGTTAATTTATGTATGTAGGGTGTACTTGGCTCAGTGTTAGAAAAGAGGACAGAGAGGGAATAAGAAGAGAGACAAAAAAAGTAACTTCAGGAATATCCTGAGCCAAAAAACACAATCAAACATAAGACATGTACGCAAGGAGGGATGCTGTTTTTAGAGGGGAAGGGGCACTGACTGGAGGGGGGCACAATCTCAGCATTTGCCATAGACTCTACAGTATATTATCCAAATATGTTGGTTTCCCTCTCATCTGGCTAAAGCATACCTGTCATGTGGCACTCGGTTCATTCTACAGTATAATTCCACCTGCATACATCTACAATGATAGCTGGATAGGACCTGTCATTCAGGCACAGCCGTTTTATCTTGACTTTAGATTGGCCGACTCCCAGCTCAGCTCAGTTGCAGAGTTGCCTGAGGCAGCACTTAGCACAAGTGTCATTCACCACAAATAGCTAATCTCTGGTGATTTGTGCTGAGGGCGGGGCCGGTGATTACACAGCACTTAAAGCGGGGCTAAGCTCTTGGGGCACTCACAGGTAGGACATGCGTACGACCATCCTCTACTCACAGCACGTACTTTCAGGTTAGGTTCTCTTTACACCATAAGGATGAGGAGCCAAGGAGAGGTCATACTGTTATGTTACTTCAATAGTTTCTACATTACAGTCCTCAAACAAGCTTGGAGCCAACAGAGACTCAGGCCGGGATTTACCTCACAGGAACCTATAGATGTCCTTGCACCCTAGACTCCGCCCTCCATGAACCTATAAATGAAGTGCACTGCAAGTGTGCTGGCTGTCCCAGCTGTCACCTCTCCCCTACTTCCCCTGCCTGGTGTAGGTAGCTACGGGTCAGCCCTTATCATTAGGTAGCCAGAGGTACCTTCAGTTTTAAGTTGCTAGTGGTGCCCTCAACTGAAGGGAGATCTCATCAGTGGAATGCCAAGACTCGGGTGAATAACCTCACATTTACACTCATCAGGACACTGCTTAGGTAAGGCGGGAGGGAGGCACTCGGGAAGGAAAGTGAACCATCTTTCCATCATCAGGCGCCAGTAGGCATGCGCCTACAGTACCTTATGGCACTCTGGCTCACTCAGAACACCTAGTCTATACAGTATTTTGGGAACATCGTGAATTAGTTCCTCCACTGAATTCCATTAATACCGGGTTTTATATACACCTCAATAGCATAGCTTTTCTAGAGCCATCTTGCCGGAGCTGCAGAATGTCACGTCTTTCTGTTATGGTTGGAACCATAGGTACAGACTAACCAGCAAGCTCTTGGTGAACCAGAACTCACTGGAGTGTGTAACCATCTTACTGTTTTGGGTACATATTAGCCTGTCGACCAAAGTGTAACTAGTCTGTTCCCTGCAAAAAAAAAAAAAACCCAGTTGTTTGGAACACTCGTTCTAGAGGCCTGCAATGGTCTAATTTTTCAGACCTGCATCTGCAGCCCGCAATCTGGCCCACAGGCCACTTTCTGGGGAATCTGATACCCACACCGAACCAGCAAGCCTGTGGACCTGCAACCGGCTTTTACCATTTCCTACTTAAATATACACTTAACCTTTTCTCAACCCTGCCTGAGTTGTCCTGTTTTAGACAATTTGCAGCAGGGCATTTGCTGCCGGCTAAACTCAGCTGCCTAATTGCAGCCATGCAGAACGATGCAGAGGCAGCAGTGCATTGCTGCGCAACGTACGAGTACGACGTGGGAGTCAATGGCACCGCAAACTTTCTTTAAAGAGCAGTGCGGTGCGCATATGGCCAAGTTCACGTGATGCACTTCCTGTCCGGAAGTGTGCACTAGGCTGAGGGACAATTTGAGTAAAGAGGCGCCCCAGTTTGAATAAAATTGGATTAAAACCAAGGTAAAATCGAAAAGATAAGTTGGCTCACCTCAATGACGAGAGTTTTGTATAGACAGACATTTTTATTTTTAGCTCAGGCAACACGTTTCAGGGGTCTAAGCCCGCTTCCTCAGGCCAACAACAGTGCCAATTGCAAATAGCCGATCAGCAAAGGGAGCCTTGGCTGAGGGAACAGACGTTTCTGAGGTCAGTAGATTAGGCACCCGGGACTGGGGCCACGGCGATTTCCCTGTGAGGCACAAGGAGCAAAATATATATAATGCTGCAGTGCGATGCGCTGCAGTAGGCCCCTATACCACGCCCAAATCCCACCGCACATGTGCAGGACCAGCGCCATCATAGAGACAAAGGGGGCAATCAGGCCCCAGAGCCTGTAGGGGCCCCCCAAGGTGCCTCCCACTATCTTAACTGTTGCTCCCCAGGAGCCTCTGCAGAATCTTTGGCAGAGTAGCGTCACTTGTGCTGACGGGCAGGTGAGACATTACACTGCCAAAGACTCTGCAGGGGCCCCAGTTGGGAGGTGATTGGGGGAGGGTCAGCAGCCTGTTCAGGGGCCCAGGAGGAAATGTGCCTGCAACAAAGGGCCCCTAATGCTGCTTTTTGGTCGGGGATGTCTGCTGGGGGCTCCCCGGGCTAATTTTGCCCTGAGGCCCCACTGTTACTAGCACGTGTGTAAGGATCCCAAAAATGTTCCATTCCTCTTCATACGCCGGTTCCTGATTTTTTTTTTTCTGTTTTTTGTTTTCAAACAAAATAAAAAAAAAGTGACAGAACTAATTTTTCTCTCAACGAGCAGAGGTGAGAGGTCTTTATGTGAAGAGAGTCAGGCATCCATTACCGGTGGGTGGCTATTTTTAAAGCGCTCCAGAGGACAGGCATGGCTGGGCTCCTCTCCCTTCCAGCGACTCCTCTGCATCCATTTATCAAGCAATAAGCGGCATATCACAAAGAATGCATTAATACCCCCACCGCACAAAGGCAGAGCAGCCAGATCAAAGCTAGAAGGAAAAGCACTCCTGTGGCTCGCTAATCCCGATAATCCCATCACTGTCATATCCTATCGCCAGACTCCTTCAGCCGGGCCATGGGGAGGATTTATTAAACGTTATATTGTGCCCATTTGCATTGTATATTCCCCCCGCTTGATTTTATAGCCAGTAAATGGGATCTAAGCATATCATTCTCCTCGAAGACGGGAGTCCTTCTCAATGCCAGACAGACTTCAAAGAAGATGGACCATCGGAGACCAAAGCAGGAGGACCAGCGCCAAGCCCTTTCCTGGCTGGGCAAATGGCTTCACGCATCGGCCGTGACTTATTACCGTGTCTAGAGGCCAGGATCGGCAAAGTCCATGAGGGACGAGTCACATGGAGACTATGAGGGACGAGTCACATGGCCAGTTGAATATTTAAACCCCCCCTTTTGAATATCCAGCAGCCAAACCCCGTCTCTTGTCCTGACAATGTGTTAAGCTTGGAGGTGTATTCTCCACAGTCAGCATGCAACACATAAGCTGACGTGAAGGAGGTACACACACTAGCACAAGGAATCAGGATATCCCCAGTTTAGTGGAGGAGAGGACTGACTCCAATAGGAGATTGTGGTGCACAGAGCCGGTGCAGATCCGAACAGCCACAAACAACACTTTCGTAATAACGTCTCAGCGCAAAGTAGCGCTGAGCGCATAAACCAGGACTGAGGAGATCAGGACAGGTAGACAGAATGAACGCTTGCTTAACTAGCCACTACTTAGTGACAGCAAGCGTCCACAATAAAACAGACTGGAATGAGGTAGCCAATGCGTTTGCAGCAATGGCGTGCCTCGCAAAGACAGGACAGGATAGTCAGGAAATAGCAGGATCAAGATAGATGAACGTAACACAGATAAATATACAATAAGTATGATTTCCTAGCGTATTACAATTACAGCTATCAATGAAACTATTTGTAACGTCTGACTAACATATGTATATATCGGCAATGAACCGATATATGACATAAGCAGGAACTCTGACTAAGACTGGAGTAATACAGGGAACAGGACTCAGAAGGATTCGCTATCTCTTCGCAGAGATGAACGCAATCCACAAACAGGACCAGGAACAGGATAACTAGCTCAGCGTGCTGGAACGCTGACTAACGGAACACAGGATATAAACAGTTCGTGTACGTATATATCAGCGACACTGATGTATCAACGTAACACAAATACAAGGAAAATAATAAACGTGCAAGTATGCGTATATATTGGCGATGAACCAATATATGACACAAGACAAGCAAAGAAACAACTTCTAGAAACAAGAGCAGAACTAGGAGGACTCGCTGACCCCTTCGCAGGAGTCAGCGCAGTCCACACGGACTAGGAACGAGGTGGGGCACGGGCAGAGTAACAGACAGGATCTGAGACTATGGTAGCCCATGAGGCATTGCAGGAAGCAGTTCTTTATACTGAGGTCATCCAATGGGAGCAGACCTGCAGATTCCCACACAAGTGAATGGTAATTAATCACAGGCTGATAGCAGGAAAAGGCAGACAATGATATGCAGCCTGCAGGAAAGGGATTGCCCCTCCATTGCAGCAGACAATGTTTGTTTACACAAAAGCATATTAAACTGTCATTAACTTCAGAGCGACTGCAGATGGAATCAGCAACTAGTTTAAGTGCAAACCAAACTATGCAAGCAAATGCATGTACTGACATTAGAACTGCTTGGTTTGCAATACCACTGCAGTCAGCAGTAAACGCTGCAGAATCGATCATAACAGTACCCCCTCCCTTAAACGCGGCCTCTGGACGCCTATGAAAACTGACATATTTCTCCTGAACCACCCAAACCAAAAAATCAGAAGTGGGAAATCCAGCAAACTGATCTGACTGAAAATTCATGAAGGTCGGATCAGCCTGACAAAACCGAATTCCCGAATCAGTCTCACCAAAACTAGACCAATTGGAACCAGAACCTACCGAACCATGCCCGTCAGCACTACAAGCCTCAGTGTGACACCCATCAGAACCACGTCTTCCAGAAAACAACCCCAAGAAACTCTCTGAGCGATACCCACCGCCTTCCAAGGACTGTCCAAAAACGCCAAAGCCTTTGCAATGCCCACCGGAACTGTCCTTACCAACACAAAACCCACTGTTGAACCAGTCCAAGGTACCAGGACAAGTTTCCTCAGAGATCTCCCAGAACACTTGGAAGCTCCAAAGAGATCCCCACAGGTCAGAACGCCCCTTAGGCTCACATGGAGAACTATCAAGAACCCCTATGGAACCCAGGGCAACTCCAGAGTCAGGGTCACAAGGACAAACATCAAGATCAGGGCTTTTAGGGACCAGAACCATCTCCGGGCATGCAGGCCAACCGGCAACATCAGAACATGTCTCCACTAGGGAAGCACGTGAGCACGCTAACACAGACACATCTGGGCACTCTGGCATACGAAGCACATCTGGGCACACCGGCACAAGAGAAACCTCTGGGCATGTCAAGGAACTGCGAACCTCAAAGTCAGTCAAGACACGACCGAAACCAGAACTGGGCAAAAAAAATTCATCATGACTAGACTTCACAGTTACTGGATTCTCACTAAAAACTGCAGGATCAGACTTAGATGTCGCTGATTCCAGCAGGGTTATTAACAAATCATGTTCAGGGGCATTTACAAGACAGGGCAAATCTTCTGATGTATGCACTGAACTAGACAGGGTTACCATAGCTTCTTCTGGACTAGACAGAGACTCATCAAATACACTGGACTGGAGCTCATGAAGGGCTGCAAAACAAGTCAATATTGCAGCAATCCCCACTGAACTAGGCAAAACTGAGAAACTCACTGGACAGGAAGGGGACTCTGGAACTACTGCCACACCGGGCAGAAAACCAGAATTTTCCAGGATACAGGGCTGGGTTTCAGAAACACTCATTAACCCGGACTGAAATTCTGAGATTTCTACTATTTTTTCCAGCGAGTCAGAATTATCCATGTTACAGGGCAAGACTTCTGAAACATTCAGAGGACAGGGCTGGAGTTCCTCGGCTGTTACAACACTGGAGAGGGACTCAACAATATTGGTTAAATCAGACTGTGTACAGGGCAAGGTATCTAACACACTTGCTGACGAGGACAATATTTCAATGGCTTCTGCTTTGCTGGGCAGAAATTCATCAAGTTTTATTAGAGCAGACTGTAATTCCAAAACAGCTGCTAGACAAGTGAATATTACTGCAATACCAACTGAGGTAAGCAGTGCCTCAGACTCCTCTGCTAGAGGGTCTGAAGTATCCAAAGTACTGGGTGAAGCATAAGACTCTGCGACCACAGCTTCACTGGACAGGATCACTGAACAGTCCATATTGCAGGGCAAAACCATGGAAGCACCTGCTGGACAGCATAATGATTCTGTGACCTGAGTTTCATTGGGGAAATCTACTGCACAATTCATGGTACAGGGCAAATTCACTGGAACATTTTCTGAACAAGGTAATAATTCTACGATTTCAGGTTCACATAGCAGATGCTCTGAGCTATTCACGAAACTAGAGCGAGGTGTAGAGACAGGAAGATCAAGACACAAAGTTTGTGCATCTGAAGCACTATTCAATTGGAAAATTGGAAAATTCAGATGCTGGGGTTCTGAGGTTTCTAGACAGGATTGCTGGGACTCAGAAACGAATGTAGTGCATCTATTGGCATCTGCTGGATCAGACAGGAGTTGAACTTTATTAACACAGGTAAATTCTACAGAAGTGTTTGCAGAGGCAGGCAAAGATTTTCTAATGTCTGTTTCACTGAACAAAGACTCATGAGTACTGGCTAGGCTGGACTCAGAAGTCAGCAGGACCTCTGGATTCTCTGCTGAGAAATTTGTGCAGGGCAAAGTTAAGAAAGTATCAGTGGCTTCTGTTTTACTGGGAAGTAACACTGAGTTATCCATGGTACAGGGTGGAGTTACAGGAACATTCACAAGACATGGCAGGGACTCAGTAACTGGAGAAGTGGGACAGTCTCCAATTGACAGTGTGTCTTCCCTGGTATCAACTGATTGAATCGCATAAAAATCGTCCAAAATCATCTTCCACACATCGATCAATGGAGCCACAAAGTCATACCCACACACACCAGTTTTTATTAGGTTATAGGCAGACTTAATGCATGCATTCAATACTAATTCACTTTTTGCACTGTAAAACTGACAAAATGAACTTGCATCTTTCTTCCATTCATAGACCAGGGCTTCCATCTCTCCTTTCTCAAATGGAGGATCCCATGCATATTTAACAGCTGAGCATTCCGGCTGATCATAGTTTGCAAATGTGTTAGTGGCAGAAACATACATTGGGTTATTTAGCAGGTGATTGGCCGATTTCTTATTCCTAAGGATCTGCAATACCTGTAGCAAGTGTTGAACTGTAGTGTATGCAAATTTCCCTTGCTGCACGAATAAATTGATCTGTTCAATACTCTGTAATATATCTTCATAATCATATTCAGATAATTCATTTAAACAAGAACTTTTATTTTCCCTGGCTAGCAATGAAAGTTCATTAGTAGTTTCATAGGTCCATTTGACTCCCCTGAATGGTGACTGAATTTCATTATCTGCTACTGGCGGAGTCTCATTACAGATCTGATGCGCAGTCGCCAAGGGCAACGACTCCGCTGATTGTAACGCTTTTCTTTTGGAGCGTTTACGTTTGGCTTTAGACCCTGCTGCCTTAGCAGAAGAAAAGTTATCAGAACAATTATCTGCTTGCTGATTATTTTTGTAGGCAGTAGAAGGAGCAGCTGATTGACAAGCTGCCAGGAGCTTATCAAAAGGGCTAGGCAAATCGGTTTTGCGCAGCCAGTTATGGATCACAAACGCTAGAAATTCCAGTGGTCTCTCTTTTAAATTGGTATGATCCAAGACATCGTAGGCCCACTGAAACAATCTTCCCTTAAATAAAACATAAACTAGCTGGGGGGCCCACGTTGAAACAGGAGTAGCCTGGAGCTCGGGATTGGCCAGGAACCTGGTACATTCAGAAAAAAACTCATTTTCTGTTTCAGAATTGAGTTTCTCAAATTTCTTAAAGGAACAGGAACCATAACAAACAGTGTCATTTTTGCTGGGAACCCCCCCCCCACAATGGGGATTGGTAATGGGGCTACCATAATGTTAAGCTTGGAGGTGTATTCTCCACAGTCAGCATGCAACACATAAGCTGACGTGAAGGAGGTACACACACTAGCACAAGGAATCAGGATATCCCCAGTTTAGTGGAGGAGAGGACTGACTCCAATAGGAGATTGTGGTGCACAGAGCCGGTGCAGATCCGAACAGCCACAAACAACACTTTCGTAATAACGTCTAAGCGCAAAGTAGCGCTGAGCGCATAAACCAGGACTAAGGAGATCAGGACAGGTAGACAGAATGAACGCTTGCTTAACTAGCCACTACTTAGTGACAGCAAGCGTCCACAATAAAACAGACTGGAATGAGGTAGCCAATGCGTTTGCAGCAATGGCGTGCCTCACAAAGACAGGACAGGATAGTCAGGAAATAGCAGGATCAAGATAGATGAACGTAACACAGATAAATATACAATAAGTATGATTTCCTAGCGTATTACAATTACAGCTATCAATGAAACTATTTGTAACGTCTGACTAACATATGTATATATCGGCAATGAACCGATATATGACATAAGCAGGAACTCTGACTAAGACTGGAGTAATACAGGGAACAGGACTCAGAAGGATTCGCTATCTCTTCGCAGAGATGAACGCAATCCACAAACAGGACCAGGAACAGGATAACTAGCTCAGCGTGCTGGAACGCTGACTAACGGAACACAGGATATAAACAGTTCGTGTACGTATATATCAGCGACACTGATGTATCAACGTAACACAAATACAAGGAAAATAATAAACGTGCAAGTATGCGTATATATTGGCGATGAACCAATATATGACACAAGACAAGCAAAGAAACAACTTCTAGAAACAAGAGCAGAACTAGGAGGACTCGCTGACCCCTTCGCAGGAGTCAGCGCAGTCCACACGGACTAGGAACGAGGTGGGGCACGGGCAGAGTAACAGACAGGATCTGAGACTATGGTAGCCCATGAGGCATTGCAGGAAGCAGTTCTTTATACTGAGGTCATCCAATGGGAGCAGACCTGCAGATTCCCACACAAGTGAATGGTAATTAATCACAGGCTGACAGCAGGAAAAGGCAGACAATGATATGCAGCCTGAAGGAAAGGGATTGCCACTCCATTGCAGCAGACAATGTTTGTGTACACAAAAGCATATTAAACTGTCATTAACTTCAGAGCGACTGCAGATGGAATCAGCAACTAGTTTAAGTGCAAACCAAACTATGCAAGCAAATGCATGTAATGACATTAGAACTGCTTGGTTTGCAATACCACTGCAGTCAGCAGTAAACGCTGCAGAAGCGATCATAACACAATGTAACCGAGTGAAGGTGGACACATAGGAGGGTCAGCGTTGGTGATTGTTCGATAATTATTCAAGGCACATTCGACATGTGGCTGTAAACCCTCATAGCAGGGGCATAACTACAATTCAAGCCCACCTCCCCCCCTGGAATATTCACCTCTTTCCTTGCCTCCCCCGGTGCTCTTCACGACTTTGGGGCCCATCTCACAAGGGTCGTGAAACAAGTGTGGTCATCAGGATCTTCATACCCATAACTAGTGTGGCCACAGGAACTGAACCTGATCTGGAGTACAGTCCCCTGTATCGGAGGAAGGGAAGGTTAGTAGTGGGGCCCCCCACAGCTCTGGGCCCCCTTGATCGCAGGTGCTGCTCCCATTTAGTTACACCCCTACATGTCCGGCACCTCAGCAATTTATTCATTAACCATCACAATCACCTTAAAGAGGCCCTGTAGTGACAGTAGAATGCAGTAAATTATTCAGGATACCCACTTTTATGTTAAATATCCTGGTTTCAGTTTAGAAACCCTTCCTATAGCTATGAAAGCTATATAATGCCAAGTGTCCCCGCCCTCCCACTGAGGCTTCTTACATAGCTCCCAACTGTCCCTCTTTTAAAGGGACAGTCCCTCCTCATTTGTCCCTCTTTCAGGACTTTGTCCCTCTTTCTATGTAAATATATATATATATTTTTTCTACTAAAAAATGTGCTTGATTGACTCTAAACTTTATTCTCATCCTTTAACCACTTAAGCTCTCAGTCGTTTTCACTTTATGCATTCGAGCAATGTTCACCTCCCATTCATTAGCCTATAACTTTATCACTACTTATCACAATGAACTGATCTATATCTTGTTTTTTCCGCCACCAATTAGGCTTTCTTTGGGGGGGTACATTTTGCTAAGAGCTACCTTACTGTAAATGCCTTTTAACAGTAAGAATAAGAAAAAAAATGAAAAAATTCATTATTTGTCAGTTTTCGGCCATTATAGTTTTAAAATAATACATGCCTCCATAATTAAAACCCACGTATTGTATTTGCCCATTTGTCACGGTTATTTCACTGTTTAAATTATGTCCCTATCACAATGTATCGCGACAATATTTTATTTGGAAATAAAAGAGCATTTTTCCCGTTTTGCATCCATCACTATTTACAAGCTTATAAAAAAAAAATAAAAAAAAAAAATAGAGAGAAATATTTCATCTTTACATAGATATTTAAAAAGTTTAGACCCTTAGGTAAATATTTATGTTTTTTTTTATAGTAATGTTTTTTTTTTTTTTTTTTTATTAAACATTTTATGTGGGTTTTTTTGGGAGGGTGGGATATAAATAGTGTTTTATTTGGGGAAATATTTGTGTATTGTAATGTTTTTTTACTTTTACTTGTAGTTTTACTTTTTGGCCACAAGATGGCAATCTTGATTTTGTTTACATGACGTCACTCTAAGCGTACAATGTACGCATAGAGGGACATAGCTTCAGAAAAAGCGTAGCTTCCGAGAGAAGCTGTCGCTTTTTCAGCGGTGGAGAGGAATCAGTGATCGGGCACCATAGCCCGATACATTGATTCCGTGGCTACCGACTCCGCGGCCGGGAGTGCGCATGCACGTGCGCGATCGGGCGCATGTTCTCCTTGACGTTTTTATATGTCAAGGAGGACAAAGTGGTTACATTGATATATTACTAATTTTAAAATGTTAATATGAAGGAAAATGAAGCAGAATAGAAAGGAACAGTTTGGTTTGAATTATAAAACATATTTTTCTTATGAAATCTTAATGGTATGCGTGATCAGGGGTGTGGCAGGGGCGTGGCTTAAGTGTCCCTCTTTCTCATCTCAAAAAGTTGGGAGATATTCCTCTATCTTTCTGATGTACATTTATTTCATCATAAGTTTTCATCTATACTCATTAACATAAAGGGGGAGTAATTTAGGGTTTCATTTCTGGCAAACCTGACAGAAAGTTAGTCTGTCAGGGAAACTTGCTGTATCGGTGAGAACAGTCACGTGATCCCTTGAGCAACCACTGGGAGACACCGAAAGACAAAAGGGGCGGGTCTTCTATCTTCCAAAACAAAAGATTATTGGTTAGTTAGTTTAAAAAAACAACACGAAGTACCAATAGCGGGATACCAGCTATTGACAATGAAACAAGAGGACCTGTCTGCAGTGTTTAGTAAACTTACGCTTTCCTCTGCCTTGAGAAGGAAGTGGCTGGGTTACTTTACATATTAGACTGTCCTCACCTGTCTCCTCTTAGATTTATAGTGTTTTTTAGGTGACGTTTTCCTCTCTGTCTCTTTGTTTAGCCTCATTTCTTTATCTGCTACTTCTGGATATTTATGGCTGCATTTGTGTTTATTTCAGACTTTAGCAAGCTGCTTTTTTCCAGTTGGAGGAGACAGAAATAAAAACCCTCCTCCTGCTGCACTGTTAAATCTCCCCATACAGACTCCGTTCCAGCTATTCTGATGTAAAATAAACACAGGACATTTTATTGCACTTAATAATATAAACATCAGATGCTGACAGTTGGCCTCTGTTAACCGTGTACTGGACTGCCAGGGGTAGGGGAGGCCGGACGCAGCAGGGAAGGAAACTTTAATGCATGCTGTATGGAGTGCCTATAGAGTATTTACATTAAGGCTTGAGGGATTAAGTCATATTGGGATAGTATATCATCCTTTCTGGGATTTGTGCCGCCACGGCGAGATGAAAAATTGTCTCCTGCGAAAGTACTTCAACCTTCTCAGCGCAGCTGAGTTCAGCTGCAGCGCTGCTTCGCCCCAGGTGCTGCTGACAACACGTCGGCCATGTTTTTTTTTCTGGTTTGGTTCAAGAAAAACTAGAGTTGCTTGGCCAAGTCAGTCATACAATTAAACACCAGTTCCAGTAAGAGGTAAAACATAAATAAACCTATTTAGCTCTGGAAAGTATGAACCTCTCCTGGAATTGCTGTCCTAAGTTCGCATCTAGGAGGATTTTCATGACTTCCTGTGCAGACAGGAAGCAGGACAATCTCCCCACACTATGGACGTACCCGGAATTGGTTGTGGTACCCATGGCAATGGCAGGAGAGCGTGAGACATGAGAAGACATTCAAAAATTCAAGACACAGACATTCATGCATTGGGGAGATTAAAAAGTAAAAAGTACCGTATATACTCGCATATAAGCCGACCCGCATATAAGCCGACCCCCCAACTTTTACCTAGAAAAACAGGGAAAAATGATTGACCCCCATATAAGCCGGGGGTAGGAAATGCTGGATTGGTGCAGGCCGCGTGATCCCCCCAGTGTGTCCCAGTATAGCTAGTATAGTGCCCAGTATGGGTAGGTAGTGCCTCAGTATAGCTAGTATAGTGCCCAGTATGGGTAGGTAGTGCCCCAGTATAGCTAGTAAAGTGCCCAGTATAGCTAGTATAGTGCCCAGTATAGCCAGTATAGTGCCCAGTATAGCTAGTAAACTGCCCAGTATAGCCAGTAAAGTGTCCAGTATAGCAAGTATAGTGCCCAGTTTAGCCAGTATAGTGCCCAGTTTAGCCAGTATAGTGCCCAGTTTAGCCAGTATAGTGCCCAGTATAGTGCCCAGTTTAGCCAGTATAGTGCCCAGTTTAGCCAGTATAGTGCCCAGTTTAGCCAGTATAGTGCCCAGTATAGCCAGTAAAGTGTCCAGTATAGCAAGTATAGTGCCCAGTTTAGCCAGTATAGTGCCCAGTTTAGCCAGTATAATGCCCAGTATAGCCAGTAAAGTGTCCAGTATAGCAAGTATAGTGCCCAGTTTAGCCAGTATAGTGCCCAGTTTAGCCAGTATAGTGCCCAGTTTAGCCAGTATAATGCCCAGTATAGCTAGTAAACTGCCCAGTATAGCCAGTAAAGTGTCCAGTTTAGCCAGTATAGTGCCCAGTTTAGCCGGATCCCCCGTCCGCCCGCCGCCCGCCCGCAGCTCCCTTCGCGGCCGCCGCTGCTATTACCTCTTCAGCCGGCGGCCGCTTCCTCTACTGCGGGGAAGAGGTAATAGCAGCGGCGGCCGCGGAGGGAGGGAGCGAGCGGGCGGGCGGGGGGGCGCCGCGGACCACCACCACCACAATAGAGACTCGCATACAAGCCGACCCCCCAACTTTTGACCCCCTTTTTGGGGGTCAAAAATTCGGCTTGTATGCGAGTATATACGGTATACACATTACAAGCATACATGCCAAGCACTGGTAAAGAGTACATTAGTCCTGATTTAGGGTAGGTGCCTGGGGAGCTGAGCTGTTCATGGTCTAAACTATAGGGGCCTAGTTGGGCAAGTGTTCAACAGGAGAACAGCCTGAGGGAAAAAAGTGTTTCTGCGCCTTGTGGTTCTGGTGTGGATTGTTCTGAAGCGGCGGCCCAATGGGAGTGGTTCAACGAAGCGACTACCCGGGTGGGAGGGATCTTGTGAGATCCTGCAGGCTCTTTTCCTCAATCTGGCGGTTTGGAGGAGGTCAAGGGGCGGGGCAGGGGCGTGCCGGATCTTTTCTGCAGCACTTATTTACCTCTGTAGTTTATACTTGTCGCTAGCGGTTGCCACTGCGTAACAGACAATAATGGAGGAGCACAGGATGGACTCAATTGTGGCAGAGTGAAAACTGGTGAGCGGCTCCCGTGGGATGCCAAATTTCTTCAGCTGGCGCAGGAAAAATAGTCTTTGCTAGGCACTCTTCTGGGTTTTACTGGTATTCTGCCCCCATCTAAGGTCCCTGGTTATGGTGGTGCCCAGGAACCGAACGCCCGGTACCCCTGGAGACTTCGGTCTCACCAATGCAGACTGACTGGAGGGCGGGAGGGAGTTTTCTGTAATCCACAATCAGTTCGACAGTGTTGGCCGCATTGAGGACGAGATTATTGTCCTTACACCAGTTACAGATTCTCACAATCTCACTGCAGTAGGCCTGCTCCTCATTTCTGCTGATGAGGCCGATGATAATTGTATCATCCGCAATTTTGATGACCCTAATGGAGTCAGCATTCGAGATGGCTACCTTCACTGGCTACCTATAGAATGGAGGGTCCTATTCAAGATTGGCCTTCTGACATTTAAATCCCTGAATAATCTGGGCCCTGGATACATGAAAGAAATCTTACAGCTGCGTAGCAATCCCCGCATTCTCAGATCCACAGGTTCCAATAATCTAGTCATGAGTCCACTTGGAAACTTTTGGTCCCAGAGCCTTCTGTCATGCTGCTCCTACGTTTTGGAACTCCTTACCTCAACAGATCAGGACAGCTCCATCCCTGGACGTGTTTAAATCCAGACTGAAAACCCACCTGTTCAGTTTGGCATTTGCAGAAATATAACTTTTGTTGTGTGAATACTTCATCCTACTACAATTACTGAATCTGAGAGAGCCTAAGCGCTTTGAGTCCTATGGGAGAAAAGTGCTATAGAAATGTTATTGTATTGTATAGATGCAGTTGTTGGTGTAGAGGGAGAGCATAAGTGAGGACAGTACACACCCCTGCGATGCCCCTACGTTGGTTGATCTTTTAGTGAAAAATATGTAGCTATCTGAATATATTTTAAATATTTGTAGGAAGTATGTAAATAAACTAATTTTTGTTGAAAAAAAATCAACAGCATTTTGTGTCTGCTTCGAAGGAGTAAGTCCACCACTCCACGCTTCTTTTTAAAGAGGAGCTGTCAGCCAAAACAAATATATAAGTAGATAAATACTTGCTCTACTTACATAACATATGTACTGCACTGTCCATGTTATGATTCCTGTGAATTTTATAAAGGAAAGATAGAGAATTCTATTCTAGACAGTTTCCATATTTACTGTGGCTATTTTGAAGCCAGTCGTGATGTAATATCCGCCCTTAGTCTCCTCTGCCTGATTTGCCCGCCCTTCACTATAGAAAGTGCATTGTTTCAGCCTGAGAAATTTTGGCCAATCAGAGAGGAACAGAGGTGTGGGAGGGGAAAACAGGAGGGAAAGAGGTTTTAGCCAATCAGGCTGCATTAGTTAAAGAGTAACTGTCAGGCTGCAGAAGCTAATTTAAACCTCTATTCTCCTGTGTTAAACAGTTTAGAAGGAAGCCCAAAAGCCATTAGTGAAGATAAAAATCTCAGTTACCTTTGATGTGTGCTTATCAGCAAGTCTGTTATAGACCCATAAGGACACAAGCCGCATACTAAACTGCAAAGCATTCTGGGGCCCTCCCCTCGGCTGCTAATGAGACGTTACAGAAGCTTGTAATCAGTCCAGCGTGTAGCACTGATAAACCTCTGGGCAGAGTACTCTGCAGGAGTCAGCTATTGTTCCTAGCCACATGGCTCATTAATATTCACTGCACACTGTGTTGTTCAAGTAGGAGCTTATCTGTGATCAGGAAGCAGGCAGGACATGACCACACATTTGACAGAAAAACATGGAGCCTGCCATGAGCTGTCAGGAGCATCTATCTCTGCATATACTATATACAAATTCTGTGAAATCCAAACGTGGACAGTGAAATGCATATGTAATGTAAGTACAGCCAATCTTTAGCTACTGATATATGTGTTTATTTTCTCTGAGACCTTATACCTAACAGCTCCTCTTTAAGTCTGAGGGGAAGTAGAGAAGCAAAAAAGGACAACCCAGCATGCCCTGCAACTTCCTTTTTGCGTACCAAATTTTCTGTGTACCAAATAAGAGTCATGTAAACTGGGAAATGATAATTTAGCAACAAGAAAAGTAATAGAGATTTTAACTTTTGGATAGCCTGGTTAGCATCCTTATTACTTGTTTACCAGATAAAAATAAAGTATTGATTTTTGATTTTATGCTCGACAGTTACTCTTTAAACCTTTTAACTATTTTTTTTATTCTTCTGGCGCCTCTGTACAACTGCACAGTAAAAGAAGGGCTGCTGCATATGAAAGAGAAAAATGGGGAGAAACACATGAAAAAGGGAAACTGATGCCTAAGGAAGCTGTACATGAAAGAGAAGCTGCAGTACATAGATGCACCAACAGGATGAAAAGGTGCCCAAAGGATAATAGAATGAATTAAAATCTATCAAACAAATAAGGTTTGAGGCAGCTTATCTCAATGAAGACAAATTCATATATAAATGAATAATCTTTAATAGCACTGGCAACGCGTTTCGTGGGTCTCCGCCCACTTCCTCAGGACAAATCAAGTGCCTAGAATCGTTAAAACAAACAAAAAGCACGCTTTTGCAGTACATGGATGTTACACATGGAATGGGAGGGGCGCTGCTGCACTTATCGGCAGCTGACAAGGGAATAGACAAAGCTGTGAAATAACACGAAAGGCAGCATCCCCGTATACGGCACATAACGTGAGCACATCATTCTTAAAGCAAACCTGAAGTGAAAATGAAAAGTCAAAATAACCATACACAGGTCATATGTATAGTCTACTCCTCAATCTCTTTCTCCTCTCCTGTGTCATGTTTGTCCACTGTGATCTATGAAATTCTCCGTCCTCCATTTTAAAAATGCCCATTACCCCATAACAGCTTCCTGGTCAGCACACTGTTAAACTGTAATATCGCCTACGTGAGCCATAGGGAAACATGGACATTACCTTGCTCATCAGTTGTCCTTTCAGTTATAACTGACAGCATTTGATATATAACTGACAGCAACTGATATATTTCATTTCTGACAAAATCTTGTCAGAACTGGAAGGGATCGTTGCTAGAAGAAAATGATGAGCTTCGAAGAGTAACGACTGGCGAAGTAAGTTTAAAATATTCATTTGAAGGTACATCATGTGTTAATCCTTTATAATAAAACCTAACTGCCCCTGCACCATCCTCCTGTCCTTGTGTCCGTCTCTTTTGGCTACTGAGCATGTGTAGCCGTTGGAACAGGAGGAGGACGGGGACAGGGGGGCGGGGCGACTGTTGGTGCGCGCGGCAGGCAGCGCAGCAGGGCATGTGCGCGGCGGGTAGCGCGGCCACATGGAACGCAGCCGTGCACCCTGGCGTCACTGCCCTAGTGCCCGTTATGTAACGGGCGGGCTAAAAACTAGTTTTAAATAACATTACTTGGTTTAGGTTCACTTTAAACTAAAGTTTGAGCAGATCTTGTGCCCCGGCAGAGGAGGAGAGGTCTGTGCAATCACACTCCAGATAGTAAACGATCCCGTCTCTACACAAGCCAAGTGGTCACCTCCTCTTCTCCAGTCAGTCCATTAATCCGGCTCGGGTGACCTGAGCTTTGGCCAACGCTGATTAGTTTAGAGAAGATGGATTTGTAACCTCTCCCCCACGAATGTGACTTGTGGAAGTGCTGGTGATATTCTGGACATCTGTTGTCTCCAAGGCCTTATAATCACACATGGCCACAATTAACCCGGCTGCGCCAGGAAGGTGTTGTTACTTCTTCGATAACTGATGGCAAAGCTGGGAGGAAGTTCACTAGTGATGTCACGGCTTGCGGCGGCATCGAATGAGCAATTAAGGGAAACGAGGGAAACAACACAGGAGATAAATATAGCAGCTTGTCGGACATGGAAAAACACATGCCAAAATAAATCCTTCGAAATTTCACGCAAACTGGCTCTCGCATGAAAGAAAATGCCTGTGGTGAGGCGAGGTAGTATTTGTGCGAGCCGAGGGAGAAATGTTCCAGGCGCGGGTCATCAAGTCACCTTTACTGCAAATCGGTACGGCAGTCACGGTTTTCTGACTGTTAACGTGACACTGAAGCGAAAAACATGATGATATCATGAATTGGTTGCGTAGTACGGATAATTACTAGAAGATTAGTAGCAAATAAAATATTCTCATATTTTTTTATTTTCAGTTATATACTTTTTTTTTATAACATTGCATCATTCTCTAATATTTGCAGTTTACACACTACTCAGCATTCTAAATGTTTTACAGAGCAGGCTAGTGAACTGCAGAACTGTCCTCTGCAGAAGAAAAAACAATACAATGACTGAAAGTTTAGATAATAAGCTTCAGAAGACAGAGCTCTCTGCGACTTTGAAAGTCGTGGAGCTCAATGGCTCGTTTGCATAGATAACAACTGGGGTTTCTTAAAGAGAACCGAGGTGGGTTTGAAGAATATTATCTGCATACAGAGGCTGGATCTGCCTATACAGCCCAGCCTCTGTTGCTATCCCAAACCCCCCTAAGGTCCCCCTGCACTCTGCAATCCCTCATAAATCACAGCCACGCTGCTGACAAACAGCTTGTCAGAGCTGGCTGTGTTTATCTCTATAGTGTCAGTCTGCTGCTCTCCCTGCCTCCTGCAGAACTCCGGTCCCCGCCTGCATCCCTTCCCTCCCTGCTGATTGGAGGGAAGGGACGGGGGCAGGGACCGGAGCTATGCAGGAGGCGGGGGAGCAGCTGAGACTGACACTACAGATGTAAACACAGCCTCACAGCATGGCTGTGATTTATGAGGGATTGCAGAGTGCAGGGGGACCTTAGGGGGGTTTGGGATAGCAACAGAGGCTGGGCTGTATAGGCAGATCCAGCCTCTGTATGCAGATAACATTCTTTAAACACACCTCGGGTTCTCTTGAACTTCCTATACTGAAAACAACATATAGACTTATGTCTCTGCTCCTAATGTTTTATTTCTTAGCTTTACTACACGTACAAATCATTATATCAATTTTTTTTGCTTCACTGTCTCTTTAAACGTAACCTGAACCGAGTAAAATGATTAAAAATAAACACACAATGTACCTGCAAATGAATGTTACATACTTACCTCGCCGTCAGTCTCAGAACCTCATCATGTTCTTCCAGGGCTGTGGAGTTGGAGGCAGAGAGTCTGAGCAATTTTTGGTACTTGGAGTCGGAGTTTTCATAAATGGAGGAGTCGGAGTCTGAGTCGGATGATCTTTGTACCCATCCAATAGCCCTGCATGGCCTCCTCCTCGGAGTCGAGGAGTTGGAGTCAATGGTAATAACCTGAGGAGTCGGATGATTTTTTAACAGACTCCAAACCCGTATTCCTTTACAAAGATTCCTTCCATTTCTGACAAAATTTTGTCAGAATTTAAATATATCAGTTAATGTCAGTTATATATCAGTTGCTGTCAGCTATAACTGAAAGGAAAACTGATGAGCAAGGTAATGTCCATGTTCCCCTATGGCTCAAGTAGGTGACATTCCATTATGAGATCACATCACTTAGGCAGGAGGTGTGGGATCTACACAGAGGTCCTTTGCGATCTACTGGTAGATCACAATCTACTAAATGGGCACCGCTGATCTAGGGGCCTCCCTCTATTGAGGTGAGTGCCACTTTGGGACACTTTTTCCCCTACAGGTACTCTTTAGGGGAATTTAGATTTGGGTCTGCTAAAAGTGCTTCCAGGCCTACCATTAAATACGACTGTCAACCTTTGCCCTGCTGTCCAAAGCGTTGGTCCACAAACTGCATTGTGGGAACTGGCAGCTCTGGTGGGTGACATTAACACATGAGCCTATCTTATCACCTCCACTCCAAACCACTTGAAATGCGTTTCACTGTAATTTTTAACCCTGGTACCCTTGAGCAATAATAAATTACAGGCTCTGCAAGAAAGCAACAGCAGGAACACAGAACGAGCAAATTCCACTCGGATTACAACATATAAATACAGCTATTCTTAAGAGCAGAGGGGGGGGGGGGGGGGGGGGGGACTCTGCAGTCACAGATGAAGGCTGGCTGTTTGCTGCTGCAGACATCTCTGATAAACAGCCTGTTTGTGGAATGATAGGGCCAGAGGTCAGTCCTGTGCGCTGACAGCTAGGAGTTTACTGCCCTGGACCATACATGGAACATGTACTCCATCTGTTTTAAAGTGGATCTGAACTCTTGCACAGGACAGAAGGAAACCATAGAGAAATCCACCCTGTATGTATTTAGAGAGTTTAGCCTGTCTAATCCCCCCCTCATCTGTGTCCGATCACAAGTTGTAATTTGATCTCTCAGCTGTGTCAGCCGGTGCCTGGGCAGAGTAGCTAATTTGTAAACACAGGATGATAACACTATGTCTGCTGCCATGAAAGCAGGAAGTAGACACACTGCATATTTATTGCAGGATTTGTATCAGCTGTAACAAAGAAATGTTTTTCTTTAAAAGTTTTTATGCTGTTGCGTATCTTTGAGACCAGAGTGGAAGTTCCAAATTCAGGTCTGCTTTAAGGAGTTCTGGTTCACCATGAGCTTGCTGGGTAATTTGTAACTCTGGGTGTTTCAAGTCCTGCTCCATAGAGCCACATTAATCCATGCCATGCACTGATGAGGATCAACCAATCCGAAACAGTCTGTACGCATGTTGGATGATTGTGGTGGTGTACAATTACCAAGCTGACACATCATTGCATTCCAGTGGTTCTGGAGGTGTGGGTAGCTTACAGGGAGAAAAAGGGATGATTTGCATATCCAGCAGTGATGCATTGTGGGAGACATCATATGCTCACTCCGACCTGAATAATCACAAATGCCTTCTGTTTTAAGAAGGTAAACTTTTGTTTTGTTTTAAGGAGTATAATGGATATAGTCTTGTAATGGCATTATGGGTGTCAGTCTCCAATAAGCTCAGGTTGAACCAGAACAACTAGGAACACATTTATTGTACAGTATAATCTTGGTATAGTAAACTCAGGTATAGTAGTACTTCAAGTATAGTAAGTTAGATCTCTAGTCCCAACTAAGCGCCATTATAAGTTCTGTATATGAGAGTAACGGCTGGTATAGTATTCTGTATCCGGCTATAGTGGAAAGTGGGCGGGGCATGCATCATACGTCAGTCAGAGACCCATGAGACGTGGTCAGTGGGCGGGTCAATGTTAGTCAGAGACCTAAGAGCTGTGATCGGTGGGCAGGCTGGCAGAGACTTGTAGCCTGCTTGCGATCTGCACACTACTCTGGGCCTGCGTGGATTACCTCAAAAGCACCAACTGTGAGACCTATGCTTCCTGTGTACGCTGATGCCTGATTACTGAGGGAAATGCCTGTTATCTGTGACTTGTTTGTGCATGGCTGCAACACTAGAGTATCATCCAGGCTGCACATAAATGTGGACAGAGGAGCAGACTATCAGTACTGTATCTGCATTACCTGGTGAGACCTATACTTCCTGTGCAAGCTGCCACATGATTACTGAGGGAATTGCCTGTCATCTGTGACTTGCTTGTGCATGGCTGCAATACTACCGCATCATCCAGTCTGCACAGAAATGTGCACAGTGGAGCACACTATCAGTACTGTACCTACATTACCTGGTGAGACATATATTTCCTGTGCAAGCTGTCACATGATTACTGAGGGAACTGCCTGTAATCTGTGACTTGCTTGTGCATGGCTGCAATACTACAGCATCATCCAGGCTGCGCAGACATGTGCACAGAGGAGCACACTATCAGTATTGTGCCTGCATTAACTGGTGAGACCTATGCTTCCTGTGCAAGCTACTGCCTGATTACTGAGGGAAATGTCTGTTATCTGTGACTTGCTTGTGCATGGCTGCAATGCTGCAGTATCATCCAGGCTGCACAGAAATGTGGACAGAGGAGCACACTATCAGTACTGTACCTGCATTACCTGGTGAGACCTATGCTTCTTGTGCAAGATGTTGCATGTTGACTGCATGCAAATTCCTGCATATTCAGCACTGTGCCACCTTGGCCCACCACACTACTCTCATATTCATACAAGGCACCGATTAAGCCTCGGATCTCCGCCCCTAACTATGTACCTGCGTGTGCCATATTGCAGCCAAGTGGTGAGTGATGTCACCCTCTGGCTCTGCTGAGAGAGGGGGCATTCGTGAAGGGAGGGGAGCTGCCTCTGCCACACAAGGCGCCTGTAGGCACATACCTACAGTGCCTTATAAATCCGGCCCTGTGTGTACGTATTAAGTCTTACCAGCAACACAGACAGACAAAACCTGGAAATACTGGCTGCCCATAAGAGCTCTGTGTAGAATTACACAACACCTATGGAGCAGGCAGAGCCCGCATCAGACCGTGTTATTAGCAGGCCTACATTAAATGACAGGTATACTTTGTGTGACACACAAGTCACACCTATGAGCATGCCTGGCCTCTCCTGCTTATTTTGGAAGCCAGCTGGACTGTAGCTGCAGGCTGTGCAGAGTCGGCTCAGACAGTCCCGGCCTGAAAATCTTGTTTGGCTTTTAAGGCAACGGCTGATGTGTGAGCAATCCTGAAAACAGCACATTGTAAATGAATGCAGGACTTGTTTAAAATCACACTTCTTCAAACTGCACTGACAGCTGTAATCTGCCGCCTGACCTGCCGCTATTCACTCTGCAATTACTCTTCACGGCTTTTCACAGCAGAGCCGCTAAGATCTATAAATATGTAATCTGCTGGCAATGCAGTCTGGAAAGGCTGCTAATATTCAGGCCAGCTGATCTGCAAAGACAACACTCAGAGCTATTGGCGACTATTGCCTTGCCTTGCATTGGAAGCAATGGCGGACACAGAATCATAAAAACAAGGAACACCAAGAGCCCCAGTAGTGTAATATGTACTGGTAAATGGTTACTAGATAGAGTAAATATTAATATTCACAAACCATGGTTACCATTAGGCAACCACTGTAATAGCAGGTGGGGAGATTTTCCTGACCCCCCTCAGGAATAAGAAGTCGCTCTCTGTAGATGAGAAAAAGGGGTTCAACCCTCCAGCCAGGGTGGACTCAATATTATGCAGGAGAACGGAGAACAGAGGCACCAAGAGGATAAAAGGAAGCTAAATGAGCTTAAAAACCCAATTCTTGGTAAATAGAGGAGGTAGTGGTGGACTTACCTCCTCCAAGTAGACACACAACGACTGTAGTAAACACAGTCCATGTATTTTATTTATGAACTCCAAATATGCAACGCGTTTCGCAGGTTTGATCCCGCTTCATCAGGCAATAACAACGGAGCAATAGCATATGTGGTCAGTAGAAGAGCCAGGCACCTCTGGACACAGAATCATACAAGAGGAAGCTGTGATCCCATCCAGAATTTCCTTAAAGAGAATCTGTATTGTTAAAATCGCACAAAAGTAAACATACCAGTGCGTTAGGGGACATCTCCTATTACCCTCTGTCACAATTTTGCCGCTCCTCGCCGCATTAAAAGTGGTTAAAAACAGTTTTAAAAAGTTTGTTTATAAACAAACAAAATGGCCACCAAAACAGGAAGTAGGTTGATGTACAGCATGTCCACACATAGAAAATACATCCATACACAAGCAGGCTGTATACAGCATTCCTTTTGAATCTCAAGAGATCATTTGTGTGTTTCTTTCCCCCTGCAGTTATCACCCACTGAAGTGTCAGGCTGATTCTTCCAGCAAACAGCTCTGCCTGTGTTTGTAATTCCTCAGTATGTGAAAGCCCAGCCAGCTCAGAGGACGATTTATCCACCTTGTAAAAGATAAGAGAGAAGAGAGAAGCTGCCCTAATCTAAATAATACACAGGCAGTGTGCAGAGAGGGGCCTGGAAGGGGGAGTTCATAGCAGAACCACAACACTGAAGAACTTGGCAGCCTTCCAGACACAGGCCGACAAGTCTGACAGGGGAAAGATACATTGATTTATTACAGAGACTGTGATAGTAGAAAGTGCTGCAGTAAGCCAGAACACATTAGAATAGCTTTTGGAACTTGTAGGATGATAAAAAACAGGATGCAATTTTTGTTACGGAGTCTCTTTAAAGCAGACCTGAAAGATTCGCAACAGCATAATAACTTTTAAAGAAAAAAACATTTCTTTGATAAAGCTGATACAAATCCTGTAATGAATCTTCTGTTTGTCTACTTCCTGATTTCATAGAAGCAGACATAGAGTTAACATCCTGTGTTTACAAATTAGCTGCTCTGCCGAGGCAGCCAGCTGACACAGCTGAGAGATCAAATTACACGTGTCATTAGCCACAGATGAGGGGGGATTAGACAGGCTAAACTCTCTACATACAAGGTGCATTTCTTTTGGTGCAAGAGTTCAGGTCCACTGTAACTAAGAATTGAACTTCATCCCAATCAGTAGCTGATACCCCTTTCCCATGAGAAATATTTTTCTTTTCCGAAACGGATCATCAGGGGGATCTGTATGGCTGATATTGTGGTGAAACCCCTCCCATAGTATGATGT
Organism: Hyperolius riggenbachi; assembly: GCF_040937935.1. Taxonomy (NCBI): domain Eukaryota; kingdom Metazoa; phylum Chordata; class Amphibia; order Anura; family Hyperoliidae; genus Hyperolius; species Hyperolius riggenbachi. The sequence continues at coordinate 486,533,935 of NC_090649.1, forward strand.
CAGGACCATGGTCCTGACAGCTTCCTGTCTGTGAACCTCATTGCATTGTGGGAAATAACAGCTGTTTCCAACTGCCAAAAAAGCAAGTAGCATCTCCTTCCACTGACATCACCTGCCAGCAGTAAAAATGTCACCCTGTGGTAAATGTCAGAATGTAAATCAGGAAAGATTGTATAATGGGCAAACACTGACTAAATCATTTATACATAATTACTGTAACAATGAACTACTTTCTTTATTACATTATTTTCACTGGAGTTCCTCTTTAAGTAGAAGCAGTGAGTAGAGCCTCGGGGAAGATGAAGGGATTTTGGGAGGAGGAGGCACTGCAGGCCTTTGCCGAGATGCTGATACCATTAGCAGGCCAGGAGGGAGGGACACACAAGGATAAACTGAGCTGCTCCATCATATGGAAATCTTATACTCTAATATACAATGTTTAGAAGAGACGCTGTTTTCAGCTGCAGCAGCCTGTCTTGGAACGGAGAGTTATATCCCGAGCTTGCGAACCAGGCCCCGCCCACTGCGCTGAGCCGCGGTAAAGTCAGGAGAGTCACGCAAGCCAGATCTCTAAAGCCTTCAGCATTTGGCTCTCGTTCAAGGAAGGATTTCTTATACAGTCTCAGCAAGCATCGCTCACAAAAAGGGGGAGAAAATATGGCCTTGTAAGAAAAAAAGGAAAAAAAAAACCCCTAAAGTGACAATGCACACAAACCCATTAACCCTTTCTAAAAACGCTGGTGTACATAGGCTGCACGGAATAACAACTACATTTTAACCGTGCGCCAACTTTTCTTGGGATTTTTTTCCCTCCCTTTCTTAACCTCCCTGGAGGTGCATTTCTGTCTGGAATTATAAGTCAAAAGTGGTACATTTTTTTCAAGTATTTTACGCCTCCAATTCTTAAGTCATAACTCACCAACATATGTCAGAATAAAAGCCTGGTAGACATTCTGCATATAGAGAAAAGACTGGAACATAAATTTGTTGAATCAATTAAATTGATGGATAAACTTAAAAAATTGTGAAACTGTACAAATAAGGCAAGAAGAGAGTAGTCAAAATCCTGGCAGAGGTCAGTGCAGGCAGCAGGCACAGAATAGTCACAATCCAGGCCGCGGTCGGTGCAGATATATATATATACACACACACAGGCTAAACTTTGAATTTCGTACAAACTAGATTACAATGGCCTTCTCCACATTGAAAAGAGAATAATCTTTACAACGCATGCCAAAAAATAACACCATGTAAATGATGGGAAAATGGTTAGAAAACAGCCGATGTCATGGATGCCTGGAAACGCTCAATATCGGTCTCGTTTCTCAAGTTTGTTGTGGAAACAATAAACATGCAACGTTCCCTTTGAACCGTACTCCAGTTTCATGATGTAAACAGCTCTGGAACGGATTGCTTACTTTATTGCTTGGAAAGAATACAGGCGCAACACAATGGAATCACTTCTGGTAGCGTTAGTATCCGTTTTACCGCAGACACAGCAATTTACCACATTCGGCAAATGCAGTTTGCAATTCTGATTAGAGTTTATTCACAAATTACCGAATCCGGTAAATCAGGTCATAAAATGCACAATATTTCGCGTTATTTTACAGAAATTCTAATTCTCATGGAAAATGACACATCATTGCATTCTGCAACAAGCTGACACATCATTGCATTCCAGCGGTTCTGGAGGTGTGTTTAGCTTCTAAGGGCCCGTTCACACTGCACGCGTTTCCAGCCGCGTTTTGGAAACGCGTGCAGGTGGCCAAAACGCACGACATCAGACATTGCATAGAGTGCAATGTCTGATGTTCACACAGCATGCGTTCCGGACCTGTGCGGTCCGGGAACGCATGCTGCACGCAGATTTTACAAAAACGCGCGGCTGTCCCATTCACTTTTCAGTGATGGGATCAGCCACGCAACGCATACGAACGCGGACATGCGTGCGTTCGTACGCGTTGCGGTCCGCATGCGTTGCGGTCCGCATTTTGTAGTCTGAACGGGCCCTAAGGGTACAATGGTTAATTTGCATATATTCAGCAGTGTTGCTCTGGGAGACATCTCGAGCTCACTCCAACCTGAATTATCGCAAATTCTTTCTGTTTTAGGAAAGCAAATTTTTGTTTTTTTTATTTTTGTTTTTCATGGAAAATAGGGGGCAGTTTAGCAAATAATTTACTGATCAGTTTAAAGAGAAACGGTGACCAAGAATTGAACTTCATCTCAATCAGTAGCTGATACCCCCTTTCCCATGAGAAATCTATTCCTTTTCTCACACAGGTCATCAGGGGGCGCTGTATGGCTGATATTGTGGTAAAACCCCTCCCAGAGTGTGATGTCAGGAACATGGTCCTGGCAGTTTCCTGTCTGTGAACCTCGTTACATTGTGGGAAATATCAGCTGTTTACAGCTGTTTCCAACTGCCAAAAAAGCAAGCAGCATCTCCTTCCACTGACATCACCTGCCAGCAGTAAAAATGTCACCATGTGGTAAATGTCAGAATGTAAATCAGGGAGAGGAAAGATTTTACAATGGGCAAACACTGACTACCGGTAAATCATTTATACATAATTATTGTAAAAATGAAACACTTTTTTATTACATTATTTTCACTGGAGTTCCTCTTTAAGGCCTGCCTGTACCTGGCAGTAAAGCCAATTTGTGTGCATTTTGCAGCTTTTAGTGGAGTTCCTATTTAGCTACTATTCCTATTTTAGTGGAGTTCCTATTTAGCTACTATTCCTATTTTAGTGGAGTTCCTATTTAGCTACTATTCCTATTTTAGTGGAGTTCCTATGCAGGCTGTATAATAGAAAAGGCAAGTAGTAATAAAACAAAATATGTACGGTAATTGAATGGTTTTTCATAAGGCATGCCTATAAATATACTATTATATATATAATATATGATTATGCTATATGATCAAATACACCCCCCCCCCCCCAAAAAAAAAAGACTATCCTAACTAATAGAAGACAAAGACTATTTTTATTATTCTTTACTGCATTTACCGCTGAAATACTGCACTTTGAACACATTCGCCACACTTTTTACCCATGTTCGGAAAATTACCGGAAAATGTTTGAAGGTGGAAAAATCTTTCAGAATTGCCCAAATAATCCAGAAAATACTGATTGCGGTAATTACCCAATAAAAAAAAAATGACTGCACACCACTACCAGGATTGAGGCCATTGCCTGACTCAGCGGCTCGCGCCCGTGGAAAGCGTGGCAGCGGGAAACACTTACTTGAAGCAGCGCTCCATGGACGTGGTTCTGCCTGACAAGATGGCTGCCGGAATCTGGGAGGCTCTGTAACAGTCCCACTGCGGTGCGGGGGATGTCGTCCGCCATGACAAAGGGAATGAGGGCGCGGGCCGCCATCTCTCTGGAACGGTACACCGGTGAATTGGCGCATCTGAGAAGAAGCGGGAAAACGCCGTCAGAAAATGTGCTCAATTTGCTTTCTTGCATTTGTCACCATAGTGCATTACTCTATTACTGATATGACTATGCAGTTATGCAGTTATACAGTGCTGCCAATTCTTAGCACACCTTCAGTGAACAATTCTTTTTACTAAAGGCATGTACACACACTAGATACAAGGCCGATAATAATCACTTTATCTGACAATCAGGCTGGGATTTACCTCACAGGAGTCTATAGGCACAGATGTCCTGGCACCCTAGACTCCGCCCTCCATGAACCAACAAACACCCGCTGAACTGCACCGCAAGTGTGCTGGCTGTCCCAGTTGTTACTTCTCCCTTACTTCCCTTGCTTGTCATAGGTAGGTACAGGTGCCCCTTAGCATTAGGCAGCCAGAAGTACCCTCAGTACTAAGTAGCTAGAGGTGCCTCCACTGAAGGGAGATCTCATCAGTGGAATGCTGAGAGTAGGGTAAGTAACCTCTCATTTACACTCTCATCAGGACTCTGCATAGGGAAGGAAGGAGAGAGGCACTAAGGGACGGGAGCCTTTCCATATCAGCCGCCTGTAGGCACGTGCCTAAATCCTGCATTGCTTACAATCTTACACATGTCTTGTGTGTGCAGAAAAAATTTCAGGGCCTGTTTCTGCTACAAGCGGATTCTGGATGCAGAAAAACTGACTCCAATGAATGTCTCTGGGCCTGTTTCCACTAAACACGATTTTTCTGATGCAGATTTTCCCATAGGCATTCATTGGAGTCTTGGTAATACCCTCTCACTTACCGTCCGCGATGGAGAGCTCTCTGCCCTCCGGTCCGGCTGCTGGAAATTGCTTTGGGGCCGACGACTTTCAGAGTCGCGCAAGCGGACCCTCTCGTGCACTGAGCACAATGACGTGCTGCTCGCGCATGGATAGGCTGAGAAGAGGAGCATGCTCAGACTGCATAACCTGACTTCCACTTCCGGGGGTCACAGCGCGACTTTTCTGAGAGTCACCGGCCCCAATGTAATTTGTACCAGTCGGACAGTGAGGAGAAAGCTTTACAAAACAGGCTGGTAAGTGAGAGGGTATTAGCAAGTATATTTTGTGAATGCTTATAGTGACCCTGAACAGTAGCTAGAATAAAAAATTTCACTTACCTTGGACTCCCTCCAGCCCACCGTAGGCCGCGAGGTCCCCCAGCATCCTCCTGGCTCCTGTCCGTGTCCCTCTGGCGGCTCGCGTTACACTTTGCTCAGGAATCATTATAGCTGAGTCATTATAGCAGAGCCAGAAGGTTGCAGGCTTGGGCTTGAAGAGACATCAGAGAAGACAGACTCAGCTATAATGATTCCTGAGCAAAGCCAGACTGAATGCTCAGTCAGGGATTTTATCAGGGCTGATAAGAAGCAGGCTAAGCAGTGAAGGATGAAACAGAGAGCAGGGTAGGAGATTTCTCTAATGTTCCCACTGATATATATGGTAATATACATGAGGGTGCTTCGCCTCTGGTTCACTTACAAATTAACTCTTTCAGGCACCAAAATAAAACAAGTAAAACAGCCTGGTTATTCATATGTTTTGCACTGTACATACACGTATTTATCTCATGTCACCACAGGTACACTTTAACATTCCTGCTCTGTGTAAATTCATGGCGTTTGGCCTCAGTGTTGTACAATATCATTATCCGCTCTGTAGGAATGTGTTTCAATCACCAGCGGAAGGGATCTTACAGCAAGATAGACTCCTGAGAGGACAGATTGTGAAGATTACGCTGTTCATGGCACAATTACACAGTACTGGAGAGTGAGTCAGCTCCTCTGTCCCTCGCTGCCAATGTCAGTGTTGTATTATTTATAAGTGATCAGCTGGAAGGCCCGGCGCATTCCTCCAGTGCTGACTCTCACTGCTTTCTGTGACTGCTAATGGTTTAAGCATCCACAGGAAGCAGACAAGAGCCTCGGCAGCACCGTGACTCATCACCATAACATGGCACATCCACACGGTAACCCAGACACACAACAGCTGTGGAAATAACCGATTCGAGGCCTGCGGCGAGCACACATTGTACGGGATCCACGGCGACGGAGGGAAAACCGCGGCTCACAGCCATTTATCACAGTCTTTTGTGTGCGTAACAAAATGGCCGCCCTGACCACACCCCGTTACCATGGCCACATAGCTGAAACATTGAAGAGGAACTTTACCAAAAGATAGTACTGGGGGGAAAAAATCAATGCATTGTAAAGTGGCCAATAAAAAAATAAATAAATAAAAGAGAGATCAAGAAATTATTGATACTCGCCATGTAGTTCATGTGTTTGATGCGTGCGTGTGTGCGTGTGTGTGTGTGTGTGTCCCCGTGTGTGTGTCCGTGTGTGTGTGTGTCCGTGTGTGTGTGTGTGTCCGTGTGTGTGTGTGTGTCCGTGTGTGTGTCCATGTGTGTGTGTCCGTGTGTGTGTGTGTTCGTGTGTCTGTGTGTGTGTGTGTGTGTCTGTGTGTGTGCGTGTGTGTGTGCGTGTGTGTGTGTGTCCGTGTGTGTGTGTCCGTGTGTGTGTGTGTGTCCGTGTGTGTGTGTCCGTGTGTGTGTGTGTGTCCGCGTGTGTGTGTGTCCGTGTGTGTGTGTCCGTGTGTCCATGTCCGTGTGTGTGTGTGTGTCCGTGTGTGTGTGTCCGTGTGTGTGTCCGTGTGTGTGTGTGTGTGTCCGCGTGTGTGTGTCCGTGTGTGTGTGTCCGTGTGTGTGTGTCCGTGTGTGTGTGTCCGTGTGTCCGTGTCCGTGTGTGTGTGTGTGTCCGTGTGTGTGTGTGTCCGTGTGTGTGTGTGTGTGTGTCCGTGTGTGTGATCAAGAAACAACTGATATCATCATGGACAAAATAATGGAAACACCTAACATTTTGGCATCATGATCTTTGAACATGTTTTAAAGGAGTCATCAGGGCAAGTATAGTAAAATGAGTGGTACTTACCGGGGGCTTCCTCCAGCCCCAAGCTCCCAGGACCTCCCTCGCCGCAGCTCTGCCCGCAGCCGTTCGCCGGAGCTCCGACTCGGTCCCTGGTGATGACTTCAGAGTGACCTGATTGACAGCGCCGATCGCGCAGGCGCAGTACAGAGCGACCTCCAGGTCGCTCTGACGTCATCGCCGGGGACCAGGTTGGAGCTCCGGCGAACGGCTGCGGGGAGAGCTGCGGCGAGGGACGTGCTGGGAGCTTGGGGCTGGAGGAAGCCCCCGGTAAGTACCACTTATTTTACTATATTTGCCCTGATGACTCCTTTAAGCAATCAAAACTTGATATATGTTAATTTTTTTTTGTTTATTATTTTTGATATTTAATATGTTTAATTAAAATAATTGTTTTTTTACAGATATTTAAACAAAAGTTGGTTAAAATTTATAAAAATGGCAGATCTATCAGACTTTCAAAGAGGCCAAATTGTTGGTGCTCGTATGGCAGGCGCTGCTGTAACAGAAACTGTCCGAATGCTTGGCATTTCAGGAGGTACTGTCTCAAAAGTAATGACTGCCTTTGAAAGAGAAGGAAAGATGTCCTCAGCAAAGCACAGTTGTGGCCAAAAGTTGAAGTTGTCTGAGAGACCGTCGGACTCTAAATCGAATTGTTAGAAAAGCTTGCAAGACCACGGCTCCTAAAATCACAGCAGAGCTGAATGAACACCTACAGAACCCAGTTTCCACAAAAACAGTTCGTCAGGAGCTGCACAAATCTGGATTCCATGGAAGAACTGCAATTAGAAAATCTCTGCTCTCAAAGACAAATGTTCCAAAGCGTTTAGAGTGGTGTAGAAACCACAAGAATTGGTCCCTCAAGCAGTGGAAAAATGTGATTCATCGTTTACCTTATTTACGACCTCCGGCCGAGTGTACATTTGGAGACAGGCGAAAGAAGCATTTCATCCAGACTGCCTTCTCCCAACCGTAAAACATGGCGGGGCTTCTGTGATGATCTGGGGTGCTATTTCTTGGAAATCTACTGGGCCAATGATTTCCCTTCATGGAAGGATTAACAGCCGAGACTATTTAGGAATTTTGGGCAACCAAGTTCATCCTATGGTTCAAGAACTGTTTACGGAGGGGAATGCCATCTTTCAGGATGATAATGCCCCAATCCATACAGCTAGAATTGTTAAAGAATGGCACGAGGAACATTCTAATGAAGCTGAACATCTCATCTGGCCACCACAATCAGACCTCAACATTATTGAGCATTTATGGTCGTTATTAGAGATTCAAGTAAGAAGTTGATTTACGCTGCCATTGTCTCTAAAAGAACTGGAGGGTGTTTTAACTGAAGAATGGGCTAAAATTCATTTGGAAACTATTCACAATTTGTATGAATCAATACCTTGGAGAATTGAGGCTGTAATTGCCGCAAAAGGTGGACCTACACTATATTAAAATATATTTTGTTGATTTTCAAGGTGTTTCCATTATTTTGTCCAACCCCTGTAATTTGTTTATATTGTATGATCTACAATCAGCCTACATGTTACCCATACCTCCCAACTTTTTGAGATGAGAAAGAGGGACACTTAAGCTACGCCCATGTCACGCCCCTGATCACGCCCCCGTCACACCCCTAGTCACGCATAAAAAAAAATTTCATGAGAAAAATTTGTTGATTTATAATTCAAACCACACTGGTCCTTTCTATCCAGGTTCATTTTCCTCCATTTTAATATTATAAAATTAGTAATATATCAATTTAAAGGATGGGAATAAAGTTTAGAGTCAATCAAACAAACAAGAAAAACAAACACAGAACATTTATATCGCGTTTTTCTCCTAGCGGACTCAAAGCGCCAGAGCTGCAGCCACTAGGACGCGCTCTCTATAGGCAGTAGCAGTGTTAGGGAGACTTGCCCAAGGTCTCCTACTGAATAGGTGCAGGCTTACTGAACAGGCAGAGCCGAGATTTGAACCCAGGTTTCCTGTGCCAGAGGCAGAGCCCTTAACCAGTAAACTTTCCAGCCACCTTTTAGTAGAAAAATACATATATTTACATAGAAAGAGGGACAAAGTCCTGAAAGAGGGACAAATGGGGAGGAAAGAGAGACAGGGCTTCCAAAGAGGGACTGTCCCTCCAAAAAAGGGACAGTTGGGAGCTATGATGTTACCTCTACTACTGGCAGACATGAAAAAAGAAAAAAAAAAAAAAAAACCCCAACTGCCATTATCTATAACCACAGCCCCTAACAATGTAATAGGCTAAAAGTTTTTTTGTTTTTTTTTTACAGATATACATATGCACAGAGGGAGATACTGGTTGCTTAACAGTTGGAAACAGCTGTTATTTCCCACAATGCAACGAGGTTCAGAGACAGGAAACGGTCAGGACCATGGTCATGACATCACTCTGTGGGAGGGGTTTCACCACAATATCAGCCACACAGGGTCCCCTGATGACCGATTTGAGAAAAAGTGAAGATTTCTATCAGCTACTGATTGGGATGAAGTTCCTCATTAAAGCTTACGTCCAGACAAGAAAATAAAAAATAAAAATAAAAAGTAGCCAGATAATTTAGGTGGCCTAGAACAGTCCTGCATGCTCGCAATCAAAGAAAATATTTACATTTGTATATTTATCATTTATTTCTCCTAACAGGGCTGTCTCTAGGCATATACCATGGGCGCCATCTAGAGGTCAGTGCATGCATTGCACCTTTGTATTGAGAAGTTACAGCTACCCAGCAGCCGTAGAGGGAGCTGACAGCATAGTCTGTTCCTCAGGGGCGTAACAATAGACCCCGCAAGGGATGGAGCCGCAAGGGGGCCCAGATGCCGCAGAGGCGCCATTGGGGGTTTATTTTCCCTGTCCAGAGGGACTGACAACTAAAGGCATGGATTGATAAAGCGTTCTCTCTGCACAATTGACTGCATCTGCTCAACCACTGATAAGGAATCATACAAAGTTTTGCAGACAAAGATTTGCAGACAGTCCCTATTCAGTGTGCACCAGGGACTTGTGTACAGAGCCCTGCCACCAGCATCTCTACCCCTCCCCAAGTGCTGTGTACTGTAGTGATGCTGGAGAAGGCTGTAGAGCCAGTTCTGCTCCATCGGAGATGGACAGAGTGAGTGTAATAAGCTGAGGCTGGGAGCAAACTCATCTGTTGCTTTTCTGTACGTATGTGTGTAATCAGAATGTAATGTAATTGATCGAGAAAATTCTTGCAGTGAGGGGGGGGGGTGGTCCTTTAGTTTTGCAGAGGGGCCTAGTGATTTCTAGTTACACCCCTGCTGCTCCTGCTCCATATACACATGGACACTACAGGAGAAATCCTGGAAAGGACAGAACACAGGAAACTGTCCCTCCCCTTTTCACTGCTGAAGGACCCAGTGTAGGGGGGAAGAAAAGGCGTGAGCTTTGACCTTACCAAGTGACGTCTGAGACACCATATCCTGTGCTGGTAGTGGTGGCTGCGGGCGACGGGCATCCTGCTATGCGTGCGTATTAGTGCTGTGTGTGTTTGTGGATGCGAGACTGTGTCTCTGTATGTGTGCGTTCAATGTGTGCGCATGTGTACACAGATGTGAAGAAATGTATGGCTGTGCACGTAGATAGGTGTATATGTGTATGTAAGTGTAAGTGATTGATATATTCATGTATGTGTGAATAGGTTTTTGAAATATTTACAGTTATGTAGAAATTGTGTCTGTGCTTTGAGTGCCTGCAAGGGATGCAAACCGTTTATTAACACATTATAAGGGCAAACAATTACCACTATAATATTTATCAAGAAGCTTGACCGTAGTGCAAATCCAGCCTTAGAGATTTCTAAATGAATTCCATACAAAAAAAAATCCATTGCAATGGCAATTCCCAGCCCTGCTGTATTGTACACTGGCGGGACTTGTGATTTTCACAAAGATGTCATTACTTTTGGACAAAAGCAAGCAGTAAAGCTGTATGGACAATAGTGAATAGAGAAACAAGCGTTTAATGTTCTAATGTTTTAATGTTACCTAATTCGGCATTAAAGCAGAACCAAACTCTCTTACACAATTACAATTATTATTATTGATTTATAAACCGCCAACCTATTTTGTAGTGTTTATTCTACATCAACTTTCACTGCTTTGTGTTCCTGTGCTTGTTTAGCCAATTTGAAGTGCCCTATTGAGAGGTATATCAAGGATGCCATATTTATTTGCTTTTAAACAATACCTGTTGCCTGGCTATACTTCTGATCTGTTTGGCTGCAGTAGTGTCTGAATCACACCAGAAACGAGCATGCAGCTGATCTTGTCCGATCTGACAATAATGTCAGAAACACCTGATCTGCTGCATGCTTGTTCAGGGTGTATGGCTAAAAATTGTAGAGGCAGAGGATCAGCAGGACAACCAGGAAACTGGTATTGCTCAAAAGGAAATAAATATGGCAGCCTCCATATCCCTCATTTCAATTGTTTCAAAGCTGTGAATAGACTGCAGGAGCTCTGCCTAGGCATCTCTTTCCATACAGTAAGCACCGAGGCTTAGCCCCTTCAGTGCTGTATGGACAATAGTGAATAGAGAAACAAGCTTTTAATGTTCTAATGTTATGCCAACCTAATTTGGCAAAGTGAAACCAACTTGTAAACTTTAAAGAGACTCCGTAACAAAAATTGCATCCTGTTTTTTATCATCCTACAAGTTCCAAAAGCTATTCTAATGTGTTCTGGCTTACTGCAGCACTTTCTGCTATCACAGTCTCTGTAATAAATCAACTTATCTCTCTCTTGTCAGACTTGTCGGCCTGTGTCTGGAAGGCTGCCAAGTTCTTCAGTGTTGTGGTTCTGCTATGAACTCCCCCTTTCAGGCCCCTCTCTGCACACTGCCTGTGTGATATTTAGATTAGGGCAGCTTCTCTATTCTCTTATCTTTTACAAGCTGGATAAATCGTCCTCTGAGCTGGCTGGGCTTTCACATACTGAGGAAATTCAGACAAGGGCAAAGCTGTTTGCAGGAAGAAAAGAGCAGCCTGAAACTTCAGTGCATGAGAGATGCAGGGGGAAAGAAACACACAAATGATCTCTTGAGATTCAAAAGGAAGGGTGTATACAGCCTGCTTGTGTATGGATGTATTTTCTATGTGTGGACATACTGTACATCAACCTACTTCCTGTTTTGGTGGCCATTTTGTTGGTTTAAAAACAAACTTTTTAAAACTGTTTTTAACCACTTTTAATGCGGCGAGGAGCGGCGAAATTGTGACAGAGGGTAATAGGAGATGTCCCCTAACACACTGGTATGTTTACTTTTGTGCGATTTTAACAATACAGATTCTCTTTAAGTTAAAATGTGTTTTTTTAATTTTTAGACAGTGTAAATATGGTTGTGTGTGTGTGTTTGTGAAGAGGAGGGGTTGGGTTGTGGGTGTTTGTGGAAGGGGGGGGGGGGTTGCATAGGGGTCACTGAGTTTTCCTGTCTAGAGCGGGAAATTGGCTGGCAACAGGCCCTCTATCAAGTCTTCAAAAAACAACTCAAGGTTTAAATTTTGTATTTCGTCCATCAGGCTGTTCCTGCATTAACACGGCTACTTCTGGGAATTGTCCGACTTTCAGGAAGAGTACCTGTTAGGAGAAACCTCATTAGCCCTCCTTAGTTAAGAGATGGAAACGGTGGGATGCAAAAAGTTCACACGCAGTAACGACATCGTTAATCGATTCAGAATGGAAAAGAATAAAAGAATAGAGATGCAGCTGGCTTCTCCCAGATCCTCTGCACAGCCGCTCTGCAATATATTAAGCTCTGGGACGTGTATACACCACCCCTTCCCTCCCCATGAATATAAACAGCACATATTGTTGCAGATGTTTAGATCTCTATACTAACAGTAACAGAGCGCAGAAGAATGTCCTCCTTTCTATTCTGACCTTCGGGAAATGAAGACTTCCCAAAGGAATCTGGCGCTGGTTCAATGGGCAGCCTGGAAAATAGGCCTGCAGCCAATAGAGGCTCCTGCCAGCAGCCTGACAGCACCGGGGGCTGCGTATGAGAGGCAGAGCTGCTTTTATTGCACACTTGTGCATCTGGTTACATAAGGCCCGCCTCGCACAGAGTAAACACATCCTTACAGTTCAGTTTGCTACAGAAAAGAACCCCACAAGCTTAGTATGATTTCCCATCACTCTTTGGGAGTGGGGGATGGGACGCAGAGCGGGAGGGGGGGGGGGGAAGGAAAGACAGACAGAAGTAGAAAACTAATTGGGCCAGGATCACACAACAAGTCTGAAGCATCAATACATATTATAATAGTAAAATATTGGTAATTTAAATGACGGATATTTTTCAAGGGCGCTACCCGACATCAATTCATCCTATAACCATAAACCCCCCTCCTAATGCCTACCCTTAGAACCCACATAGGCGTCTAACTCCCCCACCACCTAACCTCCCCTGTAAGTGCCTAAAAAGAGGACACCCCCCTCACACACCTCTAATACCTGCCTACACCCCGCCTCCCCTGCTCTGATGCCTAACCCTAAATCCCTCCCCCTCATGTAGGCGCTTAACCGGTTCAGCCCCACAGTGTCGAAAATCTCATGCATCCGAGCAAAGTTCACCTCCCATTGATTCGCCAATAACTTTTTTGCTACTTATCACAATTAATTGATCTATATCTTGTTTTTTCCGCCACTAATTAGGCTTTCTTTGGGTAGTACATTTTGCTAAGAATTATTTTTTTCTAAATCCATTTTAACAGGAAGATTATGAAAGAAATGAAAAAAAAAATCATTATTTCTCAGTTTTTGGCCATTATAGTTTGAAATTAATATACGCAACCGTAATTAAAACTCATGTATATTATTTGCCCATTTGTCCCGGTTATTACACCATTTAAATGATGTCCCTATCACAATGTTTGGCGCCAATATTTTATTAAGAAATAAAGGTGCATTTTTTCAATTTGCGTCCATCACTATTTACAAGCTTATAATTTAAAATAATATAATAATATACTCTCTTGACATGCATATTTAAAAAGTTCAGACCCTTAGGTAACTATTTATGTTGTTTTTGTTTTATTGTATTTTTTTTTATTAAAACATGTATTTGAGTAATTTTTGGTGTGGGAGGGAAACCGCTAATTTTAAATGTAAAATAATGTAATTGTTTAATAAAAAAATGTATGTGGGTGCAGTTTACTATTTGGCCACAAGATGGGCACAGTCAAAAAAGTCCTGGATGCGAACGATCTCACATCCAGGGACTACAAAGTGGCTGGGGAAACTTTTTTGGGCAGAAAGACGGCGGTCTCTAATTAGAAACCGTCGTTTTTTCTGCGGGGGAGTTAGATCCGTGAATGCACACATTTAAGTGTGTGTGTGTGTGTGGGGGGGGGGGGGGGTCTTCTTTTTAGGCACTTACAGGGGAGGTTAGGGTTAAGCATTTAGTTGGGGGTAGGAAGCCAGGAACTAGTGTGTGTTTGTGTGTTTGGGGGGGGGGGGCGCTTGGTTGGGGTTGAGTGGGAGAGGTTAGGCACCTATGGGAAGGGGTGGGGGGTGTTTGATTGGCCATATTCAAGTGCCTAACACTAACCTAAAATTGGGCGCCCAAATGACCAATAGTAGTAGCCAACCGCCTACAAACATTAAATTATATGAAGTAGCCAATCAGTCGCCTGGGTGCACGATCACTAAAAATTCACACACACACACACACACACACACACACACACACACACACACACACACTGTATACACACACACTGTACACACACACACACACACACACACACACACACACGCACACACACACACTGTACACACACGCACACACACACACACACACACACACACACACAGACACACACACTGTATACACACACACTGTACACACACACACTGTACACACACACACACACACACACATAATACACACACACACACAGTACACACACACACACACACACACACACACACACACACAATTGGGGCTGGTAATACTGGAGGGGTATTTGGCTATATATGTTGGGAAGGGGGCTGGTAATACTGGGGGTGCATCTGGCCATCTACACTGGGGGGGGGGGGGGTACCCACTACTGGTGGAATGTCTGGCTATCTATATTGGGAGGGGAGATGCTAATAGGGGTGAAGGAGGGGGGGGGGTGCATCTGACAATCTATGCTGGAGAAGGGGCAGCTAAAACTGGGGCACACCTGGCTATCTATGCTGGGGAGGGGGGGGGGGGGGCTACTAGGGGCACCTCTCTCTGGATATCATGAATCTTGAAGGCATTTGACATAATGGGGGACAGGAGGTGTTGTGGGATGTGTCAGTTGGCCAGAGGCTATTAACACACTCGACAAAGTTTGCCGTTATGGTTTAAAGAAAAAATAAAAAAATAAACCATAACCAAGAATTGAACTTCATCCCAATCAGTAGCTGATACCCCCTTTCCCATGAGAAATCTATTCCTTTTCTCACACAGATCATCAGGGGGCTCTGTATGGCTGATATTGTGGTGAAACCCCTCCCACAGGGTGATGTCAGCACCTCACAGCTCTAAGGTACTTACATCACAACGTGATGCCTTGTTGCATTGTGGGAAATAACAGCTGTTTCCAACTGCCAAAAAAAGCACGCAGCATCACCTTCCACTGACATCACCTGCCAGCAGTAAACATGTCACCATGTGGTAAATGTCAGAATGTAAATCA
Source organism: Hyperolius riggenbachi (assembly GCF_040937935.1). Classification (NCBI taxonomy): domain Eukaryota; kingdom Metazoa; phylum Chordata; class Amphibia; order Anura; family Hyperoliidae; genus Hyperolius; species Hyperolius riggenbachi. The sequence continues at coordinate 486,549,014 of NC_090649.1, forward strand.
GGGAGAGGAAAGATTTTACAGCAAACACTGGCTAAATCATTTATACATAAATATTGTAAAAAATTACGGTAAGCACTTTTTTTTATTATATAATTTTCACTGGAGTTCCTCTTTAAATACTGCCCCATTCCTCTTCACAGTCGAATTCCCAAAATGCCCAAAAGTGTACAAATATGTCCATAGTTATTAGAACGGCCCAGAATAATATCCATATTTATCCACAATCCCTAAATATAGCAGAAGTTGGCTGGATCTTACGGAACAGAATTCTTCCATCCAGATATATATGTATTCTGTGCGTGCATAGCATTCATTCTGTGCATAGCTGAATTCATACATACTCCGTCTTAGCCTGGAATATCATATAAACATTGATAGCGAGACTTACATACTGTCCTGACTAATGAGCCGTGCAAGGGACTGCATTTTCCTTCACAAATAAAGCCTCTAAGTTACCCTGATTCCCTGAAAATAAGACCTGTCCTGAAAATAAGCCCTAGCATGATTTTTCGGGGTTGGGAAAATATAAGCCCTACCCCCAAAATAAGCCCCAGTAACAGTTCATAAAAAGATAATTTAGTGTACAGGCAGCTACAGTATCAGGGCCGATTTAAACCGCATGGGGGATATCTGTCCACCTCCCCCTGGTTTTTGCACTTACTGTACCCTACCATACAATGACTGCTCCGTGGCTAGGACTGGTCACCTGGTACAAGCAAAAAAACAAAAAAAAAAAGTAGCAAAGGATAGTGGGGGCTGTAGTGCGGGCATGAGTGGCCAAATTACACAACCCAGATTGGCTAACTGCCATCACATGTCCTACTCTGGGATATGTAGTAGCCTCAAATAGCAGTGCTGCAATGCCATGCAGCCAGCCAGCCACACATAGTGCCCAGGGACTCACATGGGGAGATCACCCCTTAAAGAGACACTGAAATCTCTTTTTTTACCTTGTTTTCTTATTTAGCCATCTTCAGCATTAAATTCTAAGCTGATTCCCTGCATCCCTGCGGCAGAACGAGTTATTTGTGGCCCAGAAATTGCCCAGCAAAGTTCCACGACTTTGCAAATCTCAGACTTTGCTGCCTGGTAGAGGCAGAGCTGTGTGCAGTAGCTCTGCCTCTCTTCTCTAGTCAATTTCTGCCGATTGCCGCCTCTCCCCGCCCCTCTCAGTCTTCTTTCACTGAGGGGGGTGGGGAGAGACGGAGATTGGCGGAGATCGACTGGAGAAGAGGCAGAGCTACTACTGCGCTCAGCTCTGACTATCAGGAAGCTAAATGATGCGATCCTGGAACTTTGCAGGGCTATTTCTGGGCCATAAATAACTCGTTCTGCCACGGGGATGCGGGGAATCAGCTTAGAATGTAATGCTAAACACAACTGAATAAGGAAATAAGGTAAAAAAAAAAAAAAGAGACTTCAGTGTCTCTTTAACCACTTATCTACATCCTCTGTGACTTGATCTAAGCCACTAGGACGTGGATATAAGTCATGTAGCTGAAGCACAGCTGTGCAGGATTGGGCTTACTCCTGTGCACACCTCTGGCACTGTCTGATGCAGCACTAATTAGTGAAAGGGAATATATGTTCCCTGAACCAATACAATTGATTTTTACTAATAAAAATACGTAATCTAAGTTTTGTGATAAACAGTAGAAAAAGCTAAAAAAAAAATTGTGTTTTTTATCTACAGTAGCCCTTTTTCTTTTTAAACTGGAATTGGTAAAACTGAGAAAAAGAATGTGGTTTTTTTTTCTATTTTTATCCTCTTTTTCCCATTTAAATGTATAGAAAACAAAATTGTTCAAGTGAAAAAATGGTATACAATGAAAGTCTTGAAAAAAAACAACAATATATATTTCATTTAGGTGTCATAAGTAGGGATAAAGTTATTACTGATTAAATAGGTAAGCTAGCTAAAATGTAAAAACTGCTCTGGTTCATAAGTGGTAAACAAGGTCTGGATGTGAAGTGGTTAAAGAGAGTCTTTAGAAAATGCATCTGGCTTTTCTTTAGTGAAGGATAGCATCTGCTCAAATACATATGCTGCTCATTGTTCCTTTTAACTATTTGTTTCTCCCCTTGTGTATGAGGCTTATAGTATAGCTTGCTGCTGGGATGATAATGGTGTAACACAACCATACCTCCCAACTTTTTGAGATAAGAAAGAGGGACACTTAAGCCACACCCCTAGTCATGGGTAAAATGTGTATTTCATAAGAAATATGTTGTTTTATAATTCAAACCACTCTGGTCCTTTCTATCCGGGTTCATTTTCTTCATATTAACATTTGAAAATAGTGTAAGATATACAGAATATTCTGCCATATAAGACTGCTTTTTAACCCATGAAAATCTTCTGAAAAGTCAGGGGTTGTCTTATACGCCGGGTGTCATTGATGCCGGGTGATACGCCCTATCCTGTTACCGCCTCTCAGATCTCCCTGCTGAGGACTGTAGTGAAGCGGCGCAGGAGCACATGTGCGAGATCTGAGAGGTGGAGAAAGAGGTAAATAGGATACAAGGGCGGGGCCAGAAGGGTGAAAGAGGCGTGTTTTATGGGCACAGCGCAATCTATTCTTCCATACCGCTCTGATAAACAGGGAGAGTTGACCAATCCAAGCAGTCAATCGCCTATATACTGGGTACCACATACAGTACAGCACCAGTATCTGTTCATACATAGCACCAGTACATAATTTCTATTTTTTTTAATGTTTATTTGGTGTGCGTTGGAAGAGGGGTAGTCTTATACGGCGAGTATATCCCAAACTCTATATTTTACCTGGAAAAGTTGGGGGGCCGTCTTCTACGCTCAGTCGACTCAAACGCCGGAATATACGTTATATCAATTTAAAGGATGGGAAAAGTTCAGTCAATTAAACACATTTTTTTCAGTAGAGAAATACATATATTTATATAGATCTGTATATGAGTCCTGAAACAGGGACACATGAGGAAGAAAGAGGGACTAAGGGACAGAGGGACTGGGTTCCCAAAGAGGGACAATTGGGAGCTATGAACAAGGGGAAAAGGGTGAATGTTACAGTAAATGATGTATTTTGCTGGTAGGAAGAGCTGCTTTGACTTCCTGGCAGCGTCTGCTTGTGTGGTCTCCGCTCTCGTCCTCTGGGCATGACCACACGGCTCTGGTTGTGGCTGCGCAGCTAGACTGGCACTAGCGGGCATATCCAGAGATTCCGAATGTCAAGTCTAAGCGGTAGAAGCTGCTTACATTGTGGTGTTCGCAGATGTGAGCCTCATACTAGGACCGCGGACATAATGACAGCGTACACGGGCTAACGATTGCCACATGTTACAATCTGATTGCACAGTCTGCTGAGAGAAGCTTGTGTAAGGATGTGAGAACGTAAAGAGGCAACGTAAGGCCTCGATCACATTGCGTTCCGATCGCGTTGGACGTTTTTTGAAGTGATTTTTTTCTCCATTCCCAACGATTTCTGTTCGTTGGACATTTTTGGTAAGTGTCTTTGTAGGCGTTTTTCCCGAGCGTTTCCGTCTTTTCACTTCCTGACGTCAGTCAGAAAGTGAACTCTTTGATCCGGAAAATAATAAATAAAATGTATTTATTCTTAAAAACGCGACTTTGTTTCTATGAACTGAAAGTGAACGCCCCAATCTGAACTAGCGGATAGGATAGCATGGTGTAAACGCTTTCAGGGCGATTTTGAAAAATCGCAGGTGCTTAAAAAAATCCAAAACCGCCTCCAGTGTGAACAAACCCTTATCCTACAAACCGCTTCTCGATAGTTTGGCTATCACATTGCCCCAATCATAGTTTCTATCTGTAAACACTACACACATCTAATTTCTCTACCTCCATGCAGTATGAGGTCCAATAGATATTACATACTGCGAACTGACTGTATCGGTTAAAGAGAACCTGAGGTGTGTTTAAAGAATGTTATCTGCATACAGAGGCTGGATCTGCCTTTACAGCCCAGCCTCTGTTGCTATCCCAAACCCCACTAAGGTCCCCCTGCACTCTGCAATCCCTCATAAATCACAGCCGTGCTGTGAGGCTGTGTTTACATCTGTAGTGTCAGTCTCAGCTGCTCCCCCGCCTCCTGCATAGCTCCGGTCCCTGCCCCCGTCCCTTCCCTCCAATCAGCAGGGAGGGAAGGGATGCAGGCGGGGACTGGAGTTCTGCAGGAGGCGGGGAGAGCAGCAGACTGACACTATAGAGATAAACACAGCCAGCTCTGACAAGCTGTTTGTCAGCAGTGTGGCTGTGATTTATGAGGGATTGCAGAGTGCAGGGGGACCTTAGGGGGGTTTGAGATAGCAACAGAGGCTGGGCTGTATAGGCAGATCCAGCCTCTGTATGCAGATAATATTCTTCAAACCCACCTCGGGTTCTCTTTAAGTGGTTTAGCTGGCCAATCATCAGCCAATCAAAACTGGATGTGTGTATGCATCCTAACGCAAGCCACATAATGGCAAATTTGATCTGACTCATATCTGCCAGATCACTGAATTTACGGACTATGCGGTGGTTTAAAGCTAATTACTCACCTAACGTGGAAGATGGATCACAGCAATGATCCCCGACAACGAGCGTTGCCCGATCCATCTTCCTGCCGGTGGGCACAAGTGACGTCATGTGACGGCACACGACGGGCACGTATGAGTTCAAGCGATTGCGGTACTTTGTGTGAGAGTCGTTGGGGATCTGATCCGCCGTGACGGTGACTATTGCCGTGAATCCCCAAACGTTGTTTGTGTAATCGCTCACCTGTACCCACATTGCCAGATCACAGAAACAGTCGCTCAAAAAATTCGCTGGTCGTTGGAAAAATTGCATAGTGGGTACAGGCATTAACCCTTAATGACATCATCAAGCCGGGACCCAACACTTACGCCAGAGGGAGCGGGGATGCCGGCCAGAGCGGAGGGGAGCGACGATCGCCTAGGAAACGTCAGGAAGGCGAGTGGATCCTCTTCTTCCCCTCCTACCACCGCTGACCTAATAGTGATCACTACGATTGGCCAGCGATTGTAGTGATCACGTGATCAGCAGCCAATCGTGATGGCTCCTGATCACTGAGGGGAGATGTCAGCTGTCATATGACAGCTTAATCTCCCCTTTGGGCGCGCACGATCGCGTCGGGAGCGGAAACGGCAGTTGGCATAAATCCTACGCAGCCACAAGTGCGTCGTAGGATTTACTATACGCGGTCCGCAGAAGGCTAGGGTGCCCATTCATCTAGCGATCTATGGGCAGATTAGATCAAGAGCCAAATCTCTTTCTGATCAGAGAGTCAGTAGCGTATCCAGACAGGTGCAGATACGGCTTGTGCCATGGGTGCCATGCATGCCCCCTCCTCCCTCATGCTACACTGCAATACTGAGGGATGCCACTCACTACCTTTACTAAGGGGGTTACTTATACTGGGCACCTCTTACTGGGTAAACTGCCTCTAGCTACCCATACTAGGGCCCTAAGGGCAATACAAGCTCTGGGCAAGCTAAGGGCAATACAAGCTCTGGGGCCCTAGGGCAATTGCCACCTTTGCCTCTATGGTAGCGCCGGCCCTGAGGGTCCTACCTCTGGTTACTTATACTGGGGGTCTAACTCTAACCCCTATAATGGTGGGAGCGCAATTTCAGTGTTTGCCAGAGGCGCTATATTACCCAGGTACACCCCTGGAGAGAGATCTCCCAGCTGCCCATACACCGCAAGGCCGATTAACGATCGTTTGCTGTACAACGACAATAGCCGCAGATCAGCTATAAACAGCCAAACTCCAGTGCCTCCAGTACCAAAACTGTAGGGTCCGCATTGCAATAGCTGCAAATAACATTGCTGTCTATGGTGGTACTTCCAAACTGCCCGCTTCACAAATGAAGGCCAATACACTATCTGCACTCTGCTTTCCTCCTATATCTCCCCCCCCCTTCCAAAAACAAGAATACCGATAAGTTACAATTGGTTCCCCCAAAGCTGGTCTTATGCTAGATACACACTATAAGATTTTCTGGCAGATTTACTGTCAGATCTGATTTCCGATTGTTTTCTAATTGATTTCTGACAGAAGTGAATGGAAAACAGTCTGAAATCGATCGAAAAAAATGATCAGAAATTGATTGGAAATCGATCAGACATGTTGGAAATAATCGATCTGACGGTAAATCTGCCAGAAAATCTCACAGTGTGTACCCAGCATTAGACGATAGTATGGAGAGATTGTGGTCATATTAGGGTATAATAGATAGCACACTAGGGGCTTGATTCACAAAGCGGTGATAACTCAGTTATCACGCCTAAAAGACTTTAGGCGTGATAACCTTTGCACCAGCAAAGTTATCACCGCTTTGTGCTCTAACTCGCGCGAAGTTTCCGCGCGTACGTGCACGCGCAAAGTCCCATAGGGCTTAATGGGAGCTTCGCGCGAAGCGGGGGCCGCTGCGCGCGCGTTCGCGCGAGTTGCTTCTTATCATGCCTAAAGTGAGTTTAGGCGTGATAAGGGGCTTATCACTGGCGTGCAAACACTTTGCACCGCTTTGTGAATCAAGCCCCAATTCTGCACTGATATCAGTTTCCTCATTAAACCTGGGCAAAGCCTGCACAGAGTTTGTTCTCCCTGCGTCTGTGTGGATTTTCTCCGGGCACTCCGGTTTCCTCCCACGTCTCAAAAACATACACATAAGGCCTAAAGCGGACCCAAACCAAACATTCTTTTTAATTCAAAATATTTAGTTGCAGCACTCTGACACATACATAGATAAATAAACACTCCTACAAGCCTATGAGCATTTCAGTGCATGCTTTTCACCCATCTCTTTTCATAATTAGGGTTATACAGGGTGGCAGCCATTACTTCTCTGCTTAGTAGGAGGTTTCAGATCATGGGTGTGTTTGTCATCAGCTACCCTCCCTCACAGGGGTGTCGTCTATGTGAAATCTCACACAAGCTGAGATCACCTCCCCTGTGACATCATCAGTAGCAGCCTGTGTTTTGTTTTTGGTTTTTTATCTCCTCCACCAGTCTGCCGGATTCTGTCCAGGCAATATAAAAGGAAAGGGAGGGGTTCCTCCAATAAATGTAAAATATTTTAGATTTGTCACCATGCAGCTGAAAAAAGGCTGCTATTTACAGTTTTATTATAATTTAGAAAATAGATTTTTTTTTCTGAAATCTTGTATGTTTTTTATTTGGGTCCACTTTAAGTCTATGGTAAGAACATTGGACTAGGACTATGGCAGGGACTAGATTGTGAGCTCCTCTGAGGGACAGTCAGTACAGGACTATATAACTCAGCCATGTGCTGCAACATTCTGATGTGCCGTATATCAAATGTCACACTGCAATGGATAGATTGAAAAAAAAAAAAGTCAAAACATTGTGAAACTTTTTTTTCCACTAGGATTTCTATGAATAACAACCAATTAAATTATTACCTTTTTTTTTTTTTATTAACCACTTAAGGACCGCAGGATTTTCTTATGATCTGTGCTGGGTGGGCTCTTCAGCCCCCAGCACAGATCGTGTGGCAGGCAGGGCAATCAGACTTCCCAATTAACTTATTATCTTTTTTTTTTTTTTTTTTAATTAACCACTTAAGGACCGCAGGATTTTCTTATGATCTGTGCTGGGTGCTGTGGCAGGCAGGGCGATCAGACTTCCCCCCCCCCCCCTATTTTTCCCCACTAGGGGGATGGCCTGCTGGGGGGGGGGGGGGGGGGCCTGATTGCCGCCGACTATTTTGGTGTAGCGGGGGGCTCCTCAAAGCCCCCCTCCGCAGCGATATCCTGCCTTCCCTCCTCACTATGGGCGGTACAGGACAGCGATCCGTCCTGTACCGCCTCAGATAGGCTTTAGCCTATCAGAGGCCGGGGATCGCTCGATCTCCTTTACGGCGCTGCTATGACAGCAGCGCTGTACAATGTAAACACCGGGGATTTCTTCCCCGGGTGTTTACAATTAGCCTGCGAGCCGCGATCGGAGGCTCGCAGGCTGTCGAGCGTCCATTTCCATGGAAATCCACAAACGACCAGCCGCCGCCTATCGCCGTTGGCTGGTCGTTAAGTGGTTAAAAAGCATGACATTTTTTTTTAAGTGTACCCAAGGGGACATGTGACATGATGAGATAAACATATGTATGTACGGTACAAAACATTAATAACCAGGCTGTTTTACTTGTTTTATTTTGCTGCTTGAAAGTTAATTTCTAGGCATGGAAGTGGCAGCTTCTGTCTTGTCGGTAGCTTGTTGGGAATATAGTAATCATCACTGGTAAGCAAATTACAGCCATAAAAGTTTTCCTGGCAGACTATAACTTCTGAGAGCAGGGGGAGATAGTAAAGGGTCAATAGTTCATGCATTTCCATTTAGGGACACTTATTAGGCTGCCACTGAGCAGAGACAACAAAACATGCAAACTACTTTGTAAATGTTTAAACATAAAATAAATCCATGGGATATCAAAAAAGGTCATTTTTAGGAGTAGGAGGATAAATACAATTGTTTATCTCATCAGTTTATTTTCATATCGGGTTCAGTTTAAATTCAGCGACAGGCCCTATGAACCTTCGTGGAGCTGTTTGCGCACTGTGAGCTCATTGAGTCCAGATCATTGCCCTTGACCTCTGAATCACCCGCGGGCCGCCATTGGTCAGCGGACTCCCGGGTTGGGCTGACCTCTCTATCTCTCTATCTGGAAACTGCGAGCAATGACCATTCGCAATGCAAATAGCAGAGCGCGGAGGGGATTTTATAACCTACATTTCAGGTCTATTTTCAGACTTTTCTGTTTGTACAGATAATATTGGCACAAGCAGGCATTACACAATAGTGCTTGTCAATGACTAATCAAGGACATCAATGATGGAGAATTAAAATAAATAAAAAAAGTTCTCTGCCAGTGAAGACATGTGAGCTCTGCTGCATCCACTGCCCTGTGGTCTGTATGTCATCAGTTAGGTCATCCTCACTACTGAGGACAAGGACAACTCCATAATTACTGGACAAGGACCACTCCATAATTACTGGACAAGGACCACTCCATAATTACTATTATTTTTAGATGACTTGCAAAACAAAAACTTATACTTGTTCCAGGAAGTTTTCTGTTTACTCCTTTTTTCCTCAAAATGTCTCTTCCAATAAACTTATTTATTTAGGTGGTACTGATGTCTTCTGCAGCACTTTACAGAGTACATAGTCATGTCACTGACTGTCCATCGAGGAGCTCACAATCTAATCCTACCATAGTCATAGTCTAATGTCCTACCATATTATTATGATGTATTTATATAGCACTGACATCTTCTGCAGCACATTACAGAGTACATAGTCATGTCACTGACTGTCCTCAAAGGAGCTCACAATCTAATCCTACCATAGTCATAGTCTAATGTCCTACCATATTATTATTATGTATTTATATAGCACTGACATCTTCTGCAGCACTGTACAGAGTACATAGTCATGTCACTGACTCTCCTCAGAGGAGCTCACAATCCAATCCTAGCATCGTCATAGTCTAATGTCCTACCATATTATTATGATGTATTTATACAGCACTGACATCTTCTGCAGCACATTACAGAGTACATAGTCATGTCACTGACTGTCCTCAGAGGAGCTCACACTCTAATCCTACCATAGTCATAGTCTAATGCCCTACCATATTATTATTGTTATTATTATGTATTTATATATGCAGCAGTTTAAAGAGTTCATAGTCATGTCACTTGGGCAAGACTCCATAACACTGCAACTGCCTGTGGAGCGCATCCTAGTGGCTGCAGCTTTGGGTCTGCCAGGAGAAAAGCGTGATATACAAACAAACAACAAACACAGAACATTTATATCGCGCTTTTCTCCTGGCGGACTCAAAGCGCCAGAGCTGCAGCCACTAGGACGCGCTCTATAGGCAGTAGCAGTGTTAGGGAGTCTTGCCCAAGGTCTCCTACTGAATAGGTGCTGGCTTACCGAACAGGCAGAGCCGAGATTCGACCCCAGGTCTCCTGTGTCAGAGGCAGAGCCCTTAACCAGTACACCATCCAGCCACAAATATAAATGTTATTTGTCTTGTCTTGTCTACCTTACCATTCTTTTGGTCAACAAATAGGTGATGTCTGAATTCAAGCAGAAGAAACCAAATGAACAATGGCAGAAACAACACCTGACCTTCTAGGGTGCTCTGGGAGGGCCAGTTCATATTTGGAGCACTAAATGCGTTTTTTCCTGCAATTTTCGCTTGTGTTTCCCGTTCCATAGAATGAGAATCACAACGCGATCGTCCCCAAAATGCTGCATGTAGGGATACATTAGCAGCAGCGTCTTGCTAATCGCCGACAATCAGCAAAGCGCTGCTAATGTGTCTAGTGTGAACAACCCTCAGATAGGTGTTTTATCTCTGCCTACAGTTGATAAGACTCATTTATAGAAGAGAGCTTCTGTGTGCAAGCTAAACTGATAAAACGCTGGAAGTATAGCAGTGTGTAGCTTATGAACTGCAATGAATATTACATTGTAACACAAGATAGTGGTTTTCAGTACTAGGTGAAGGGGGTGGGGGTGGGGGGGGGGAGAGAACTATCAAGAAGGACAGGTAGGTTTTTAATTATAAGTAATGACTGTAGTTCTGTGTAACCCCTGCGATGAATACAGCTGAAGGGACGGCCTTTTTGTTAGCAGAAATTAAGATTCATGTACTATTATGTAGATCTACATTATTACTGTAAAGCTGAATATTCACCTAACGACCCAAGAAGATGGATCGCAGCGATGTCCCCTGATGACGTCCCTGCAGGTGGGTACACGTGACATGTGCGAACGAGAGTATGGATGCGATCACGGTACTTTGCGTGGGCGTTGTTGGGGATCTTAAAGATCTGGTGATGGTTATTTTCGTCATGCGTCGCCAAACGTGATCACGTGATCGTGCACCTGTACCCTTGTTGCGAGAGCACGGAAACAACCATTCGGCGCTCAAAAAAGTCGCCAGTCATCAGAAAAATCATGTAGCGGGCACAGGCTTTCAGAAATGTTGGCCTGCATGCAGGACCGGCTTAAGGGGCTCTGGGGCAAATTGAATGGGGGGCCCCCTGCCCGAATAACCCCCCCCCCCCCTTCCAGTGATCATCTCGGCTCCCCGGGCCCTTGCTAACAAGCTGCAGGAGCAATTACTCACCTCTTTGGGCAGACGGCACAGTCCGGGCACTCGTCATGTTGTCCTCCACCTCCTCTATGCGTTATTTGTAAACACGCGCTGGGTCATAGAGGAATTGGAGGACAACATGGCAAGAGTGCCCGAACTGTGCCGTCCGCCGGAAGAAGTGAGTAATTGCTGCTGCAGCTTGTTAGCAAGGGCCATGGGGAGCAGAGCGAGTGGGTGAGCAGGCAATATTTAGCTGGGCCGACGGCGCGGAGCCTCTGCAAAGGTCGGGGGCCCCGGGGCAAATGCCCCCTTAGCCGCTATGGGAGCACCGGCCCTGCCTACACGCATTCTTTGCTCAGTCCACACAGTGGTACTGACTTTGGTGCAAGGGCAATAAATCATTATAGCGCCACCAGTCTTGGCAAGGAATCCGATGGCTTGTGCCGCAGATGCCAGGGGCGTCTTCTCCCGCTGCGCAGGTCACACAAATAATATTAAACAGGTACACTAGAATAGGCGTGCGTTTTATTGAGAGATCCTTAGCCGCTTTCTAAGGAGGCACAATAATGAACAGCTTGACGCTTTGTCCCCTGTAAGAATCCCGATTAACGTTGAGCCTTTATAGGCCAAATGAAACTTACCAGCTGTTGCACTTCACCTCTTTATAGACAAGTAATAAAACGTTACCATAATAACGGCAAGAAACCGGTTACTAAGGAAGAGTGGAGGCAACGACCTGCTGGTGACAGTACTGGAGGATCATGTCCTGTTTATGCAGACAGAAGTGTCTGGAAGACTATCCAAGAAATCCAATTACCCATCCAACCAGATATCCTCACACTACGAAATACAAGTTTCTTAAAGTGAACCAGAGACGAAGCACCCTCATGTATTTTACCATATATATCAGTGGGAACTTTAGAGAAAACACCTACCCTGCTCTCTGCTTCATCCTTCACTGCTCAGCCTGCTTGTTATCAGCCCTGATAAAATCCCCGACTGAGCATTCAGTCTGGCTTTGCTCAGGAATCATTATAGCTGAGTCATTATAGCAGAGCCAGAAGGGGGCAGGCTTGGGCTTAAAAAGACATCAGAGAAGACTGAGGGCTCGTTTCCACTATTGCGGTGCGGAATCGCCTGGATTCCACCGCTGATGAAATCGCATGCAGGTGCGTTTTTTTACGCTTTATTTTACGCGATTACGCATGCGATTTCGCATAGGTTAGGCTATATGCGTTTTTAACTATGTCACTGCCTGTGTTAATTTACATTGGTTCCTATGCGGAATCGCACGCGTAATTGCGTAAAAAACGCGTAAAAAACGCATGCAATTTCCCTATTAAATACATTGCATGCGATTCGCATGCATTCCACTCTCAGGCGAATTCGTTGGCTCTTTTGTGCGTTTTTTCACCGCTCAAAAAAACGCACATCACCAACGCAACAGTGGAAACAGGCCCATCCACTTGTATCCACTTGTATCTATGCATTAGACGCATGCGGATTCGCGATAGTGGAAACGAGCCCTGACTCACCTATAATGATTCCTGAGCAAAGCCAGACTGAATGCTCAGTCGTGTATTTTATCAGGGCTGATAACAAGCAGGCTGTGCAGTGCAGAATGAAACAGAGAGCAGGGCAGGTGTTTTCTCTAATGCTCCCACTGATATATAGGGTAATATACATGAGGGTGCTTCATCTCTGGTTTACTGTAAAGCAGACCTGAACTCAGAACTTCCTCTCTGCTCTAAAAGATAAGCAACAGCATAATAACCTGTAAAGAAAAACATTTGTTACAGCTGATACAAATCCTGCAATAAATCTGCAGTGTGTCTACTTTCTACTTTCATGGCAGCAGACGTAGGGTTAATCTGCCGAGGCAGCCAGCTGACACTGTTGAGAGATTAAATTACAACTTGTGGTTAGTCACATGAGGGGGAATTAGGCTCCAAATACATACAGGGTGCATTTTTCTCTCCGTTTACTTTCTGTCCTGTGCAAGAGCTCAGGTCCACTTTAAGGACAGGTTAGGGTTACATTTCCAGTTAGGCTTGGGTGACAGTGCGTTCCGTAGTTACTTACATTATGTTAATGATAGTTCATAAGGTATGTCAGAGTGAAGAACAGTTAAAGAGAAACCATAACCAAGGATTGAACTTCATCCCAATCAGTAGCCGATACCCCCTTTTACATGAGAAATCTATTCCTTTTCTCAAACGGATCATCAGGGGGCGCTGTATGGCTGATATTGTGGTGAAACCCCTCCCACAGTGTGATGTCATGACCATGGTCCTGACAGTTTCCTGTCTGTGAACCTCATTGCATTGTGGGAAATAACAGCTGTTTCCAACTGCCAAAACAGCAAGCAGCATCTCCTTCCACTGACATCACCTGCAAGCAGTAAAATGTCACCATGTGATAAATGTCAGAATGTAAATCAGAGAAAGAGTTTACAATGGGCAAACACGAACTAAATCAATTATATATAATTATTGTAAAAAATAATGCACTTTTTATTACATTATTTTCACCGGAGTTCCTTTTTAAAGGCTTACGAGTCAGTGAAAGGGTCAGAATGTTATACTGGTCATACACAGTGTGAAGAGTGTAAAGTCTGACAAACCCCAGTCTGTGTGCGGAAGATGGGACATAGCGGTGCAAAACACAACACCACACCACTAACGCCACTATAGTTTAAAAGTGGATAACACTCTGACTAGCAGAAGCCCTGCCTTGCTGTCAATCACCCTACTTCCTGTCTAATTTCCAGGTTCTTTGAAGAGACAGGAGATGACATAACCATTGTTTACAGCCACCAGCATGGCTTGGAGCAGCATTACGCCATGACAATCAGATTTCTGTATTAAAGAACACGTAAATACTTCTACTTACATATGTATTGTACTGTCCACATTTTGATTACGGTGAATATTATATAGTAAATACACCATTACAGGCATTTTCCATCTTTACAGTGCACACCAAAAACCTCTATCAGATCTGCAAAACGCTAGAGGTTTTTGAAGCAGATTTCAGAGCGATTCTAGGCCTGTTTAGAGAGGTTTTCTACACATGCCTAGCGTTTTTTTGGAGTGTTTTTGTGTAGCAGATTTCATACATTGTTACAGTAAAGCTGTTAATGAACAGCTACTGTAACAAAAACGCCTGGAAAACCGCTCTGATCTAGTGTTTTCAGAGCGGTTTTCCACTTTCCTATACTTTAACATTCAGGCAGAAACGCCTCAGAAATCTAAAAAACTGCTGCAGCCCCAGAGTTTGCGTTTGTGGAAAAAACGAACCGCTCTGGTGTGCACCAGCCCATTCACTTTTATTAGCCAAGCGGTTTCCCCCCTGCAAGCGTTTTAAAAACCGCTTCAGAACCGCTCTGGTGTGCACCAGTCCTAACTCTGGCTGAAGCCAATCTTGATGTCATTTCCTTTCTTACACTTTTCTTCTTCTAGAAACTGTACTGTCATATCTAGCTTGCTTTGCTTTGTAAACACATGTGAGGACGGCAAATATTTTTTTTTCCAGAGTAAAATGAGCCATAAATGAGTTTTCACCTATGTTGCTTTCACTTACAGTAGGTAGTAGAAATATGAGAGAAGTGACAGGTTTTAGACAAGCTCATCTCCTCATGGGGTATTCTCAGGGTTTTGTTTATTTTCAAAAGCACTTAGTGAATGGCAGTTGCTCTGTCCTATTGCCAAAAAAAAGTGTGCAAACCGGTAAAGAGGTGGTCTGCATCTTTATATAAATCCTATTCAGGGATGGTCTCTTTTGAAATTAAAGCCTTGCGGAGAATCCCCCATGCGGAGATGGATTAGTCCAAAAACTGTTAGTTCTGTCAGATTTCTTCTGCTTCTGTAAGTGGCAGCAACATAGGAGAAAAGTCATTTATTTTATTCTGCAAGAAACACACTTCTTATTTGTATGTACTTACATGTACTGTATATTCTGGTGTATAAGACTACTTTTTAACCCTTGAAAATCTTCTGAAAAGTCGGGGGTCGTCTTATACGCCGGGTGTCATTGATGCCAGGAGATACGCCCTGTCCTGTTACCGACTCTCAGATGTCGCTGCTGAGGACTGTAGGGAAGCGGCACAGGCGCACATGTGCGAGATCGGAGAGGCGGAGAAAGAGGTAAATAGGATAAAAGGGCGGGGCCATAAGGGTTAAAGAGGCGTGTTTTATGGGCACAGCGCGATCTATTCTTCCATACTGCTCTTATAAACAGGGAGACAGGGAGAGCTGACCAATTCACTTAGGGAGAGGGAAAGTTGACCAATCCAACCAGTCAGTCGCCTATATACTGTTATATACTGGGTACCACATACAGTACAGCACCAGTATCTGTTCATACATAGCACCAGTATGTGATGTCTTTTTAATTTTTATTTGGTGTGCGTTGGAAGAGGGGTAGTCTTATACGGCGAGCATATCCCAAACTCTATATTTTACCTGGAAAAGTTGGGGGGAAGGGGGGGGGGGGTCCTATACACCCAGCCGTCTTATACGCTGAAATATACGGTATTTTAAATTTTACAATTCTCGCGATAGTGGTCCTTTGAACATGAAGGTGGGCCTCTCTCCAGCCATAGACCCCCGGCATGGATCCAGCGCACGATCTTGTAATATCTGTACAGGTGCGTATACACAGCTGGGAATGTTATTGGCTGCCTCTTATCAAACCTCGTCTGTGTTTCAGGTCCAGGACCGCTCCATCTCTCCTTGGCCGTCTTCCACCGAAGTTTGTTTTATTAATAATTCATGAGAGATCAGGCAGAGTTAGGACAAGACGGATCGCTCGGCGCCGCACGGCAACGTGATGCTAATCACCAATGCCTGTCAGTCTGTTTATTATCACTACAGATTCCCCATGTTGCTTCATCACTCCCGGTGTATACACATCAACGAGGGGCGGTGATCTCACAGGTGAGGCTAGGCCCGTGTCACAGAGGCAGGGCGAACACAACACTCCATTAGAGGATACCCAAAGTGTCATGTGACATGATGAGATAGACATGTGTATGTACAGTGCCTAACACACAAATAACTAGGCTGTGTTCCTTTTTTTCTTTCTCTGCCTGAAAGAGTTAAATATCAGGTATGTAAGTGGCTGACTCAGTCCTGACTCAACAGGAAGTGACTACAGCGTGACCCTCACTGATAAGAAATTTCCATTTTATCTCTTTCCTGCTCTCAGAAGCCATTTTCTGCTAGGAAAGTGTTTTATAGTTGGAATTTCTTATCAGTGAGGGTCACACTGTAGTCACTTCCTGTCTGAGTCAGGACTGAGTCAGTCACTTACATACCTGATATTTAACTCCTTCAGACAGAGAAAGAAAAAAATGAACACAGCATAGTTATTTGTGTGCTTGGCACTGTACATACCAATGTCTATCTCATCATGTCACGTGTCACTTCGGGTGTCCTTTAAGGTGGACCTGAACTCCTGCACAGGACAGAAGGAAAACACAGAGAAATGAACCCTGTATGTATTTAGAGAGTTTAGCCTGTCTAATTCCCCCTCATCTGTGATTAATCACCGCTGTAATTTGATCTCTCAGCTGTGTCAGCTTAGGAATGTCGGTAGCCTCGGCAGAGCAGCTAATCTGTAAACGCTGCATGTTAACCCTATGTGTGCTTCCATGAAAGCAGGAAGTATTATTATTATTATTTATTGTATTTATAAAGCGCCAACATATTACGCAGCGCTGAAGTAGACACATTGCAGGATTAGTATCAGCTGTAACAAAGAAATGTTTTTCTTTAAACTTTCTCATGCTGCTGCATATCTTTTAGAGCAGAGAGGAAGTTCTGAGTTCAAGTCCACTTTAAAGTGAAAAGTTTTGGAGGCTGCCATATTTATTTTCTTTTAAGCAATACCAGTTGCCTGGCCTTCCTGCTGATCCTCTGCCTCTAATACAGGCAGCCATAGCCCATGAACAAGCATGCAGCAGATCAGATGTTTCTGACATTATTGTCAGATCTGACAATATAAGCTGCATGCTTGTTTCTGGTGTGTGATTCAGCCACTACTTCAGCCAAATAGATCAGCAGGGCTGCCAGGCAACTAGTATTGATTAAAAGGAAACAAATATGGCAGCCTCCATATTTCTCTCACCTCGGGTTCACTTTAAGGGGTAACAGCAGATCGCCCCCATGTCGTTTCACCTCCATGACAGGTTGTGCTGCGTTCTGCTCATTCTCCCTGAGATGCAGACACGTCTGTATCAGCTGTCAATGTTCTCCTCCGCTCACAGCTCAGCTGCGGGATGGGAAAATGAAAAGAAAAAAGGGCTTTTCCTACGGCGTCACTCCCGCCACTGTGCTGCCGCGGATTCAGAAAGAGCAGAACACAAAATTATTCACAAAGGTCGATTTCATTAAAATAAGCGCACAAATTCTAATTTCATGAGACACACGCGGCAAATGCAGCTTTATGTGTTTAAGGCATTAAATAAAGCCTGGAGAGCGCATAACACAGAAGGGGCCCCCTTAGGGCCGGCCTCCAGGGTGACATGTACCAGCAGCAATGGGCTGAGGAGGGAGGTTTTGGTCATTCTGATTAAAGCGGACCTGAACTTGGAATTTCCTCTCTCCTCTAAAAGATAAGCAACAGCATAATAACCTTTAAAGAAAAACAGTTCTTTGTTACAGCTGATACAAATCCTGCAATATATCTGCAGTGTGTCTGCAGACATAGGGTTAACATCATGTGCTTACAAATTAGCTTGTTCTGCCATGGCAGTCAGTTAACAGCTGAGAGATCAAATTACAGTTGTGATTAGTCACAGATAAGGGGGGGGATTAGGCTAAACTCTCTAAATACATACAGGGAGCATTTCTCTAGGTTCTCCTTCCGTCGTGTGCAGGTCTGCGGACTCTCCTTCCTCTCATCACAGCATAGCTGGCAAGGCAGGATCATAAAGAAACACAAGAAACCTGCATTCCTGCATCTCTTTGAACTGGACTGGGCTATGATTTTTCCTTGCACTGCATGTTGCTGTGCCTGAAGAAGATTATACAGGGAAACACCCTCAGTATAGGTAGGTAGCTAGGTGCCCCAGTATAGGAAGCCAGGTATAGGTGCCCTCAGTATAGGTTAGCCAGGTATAGGTGCCCCCAGTATAGGTTAGCCAGGTATAGGTGCCCTCAGTATAGGAAGCCAGGTATAGGTGCCCCAGTATAGGAAGCCAGGTATAGGTGCCCCAGTCTAGGAAGCCAGGTATAGGTGCCCCAGTATAGGAAGCCAGGCATAGGTGCTCCCAGTATATGTAACCAGGTATAGGTGCCCCCAGTATAGGTAGTTAGGTATAGGTGCCCCAGTATAGGAAGCCAGGTATAGGTGCCCCAGTATAGGAAGCCAGGCATAGGTGCTCCCAGTATATGTAACCAGGTATAGGTGCCCCCAGTATAGGTAGTTAGGTATAGGTGCCCCAGTATAGGAAGCCAGGTATAGGTGCCCCAGTATAGGAAGCCAGGTATAGGTGCCCCAGTATAGGAAGCCTGGTATAGGTGCCCCAGTATAGGAAGCCAGGTATAGGTGCCCCAGTATAGGAAGACAGGTATATGTTCTCACAGTATAGGAAGACAGGTATAGGTGCCCCAGTATAGGGAGCCAGGTATAGGTGCCCCAGTATAGGTAGCCAGGTATAGGTTCCCCAGTTATAGGTGCCCCAGTATAGGTTAGCCAGGTATAGGTGCCCCAGTATAGGTTAGCCAGGTATAGGTTCCCCAGTTATAGGTGCCCCAGTATAGGTTAGCCAGGTATAGGTGCCCCAGTATAGGTTAGCCAGGTATAGGTGCCCCAGTATAGGTTAGCCAGGTATAGGTGCCCCAGTATAGGTTAGCCAGCTATAGGTGCCCCCAGTATAGGTAGCCAGGTATAGGTGCCCCAGTATAGGTAGCCAGGTGTAGGTGCCCCAGTATAGGAAGCCAGGTATAGGTGCCCCAGTATAGGAAGCCAGGCATAGGTGCTCCCAGTATATGAAACCAGGTATAGGTGCCCCCAGTGTAGGTAGCCAGGTATAGGTGCCCCCAGTATAGGGAGCCAGGTATAGGTGCCCCAGTATAGGTAGCCAGGTATAGGTGCCCCAGTATAGGTAGCCAGGTATAGGTTCTCCCAGAATAGGAAGACAGGTATAGGTGCTCTCAGTATAGGAAGCCAGGTATAGGTGCCCCCAGTATAGGAAGCCAGGTATAGGTGCCCCCAGTGTAGGTAGCCAGGTACAGGTGCCCCAGTATAGGAAGCCAGGTATAGGTGCCCCAGTATAGGAAGCCAGGTATAGGTTCTCACAGTATAGGAAGACAGGTATAGGTGCCCCCAGTGTAGGTAGCCAGGTATAGGTGCCCTAAGTATAAAGAGCCAGGTATAGGTGCCCCCAGTATAGGGAGCCAGGTATAGGTTCTCCCAGTATAGGAAGCCAGGTATAGGTGCCCTCAGTATAGGAAGCCAGGTATAGGTGCCTCCAGTGTAGGAAGCCAGGTATAGGTGCCCCAGTATAGGTAGCCAGGTATAGGTTCTCCCAGTGTAGGAAGACAGGTATAGGTGCCCCCAGTATAGGAAGCCAGGTATAGGTGCCCCCAGTATAGGAAGCCAGGTATAGGTGCCCCCAGTATAGGAAGCCAGGTATAGGTGCCCCCAGTATAGAAAGCCAGGTATAGGTTCTCCCAGTATAGGAAGCCAGGTATAGGTTCTCCCAGTATAGGAAGCCAGGTATAGGTTCTCCCAGTATAGGAAGCCAGGTATAGGTGCCTCCAGTATAGGAAGCCAGGTATAGGTGCCCCCAGTATAGGAAGCCAGGTATAGGTGCCCCCATTATAGATAGCCAGGTATAGGTGCCCTAGTATAGGAAGCCAGGTATAGGTGCCCCAGTATAGGAAGCCAGGTATAGGTGACCCCAGTATAGGAAGCCAGGTATAGGTGCCCCCAGTATAGGAAACTAGGTGTAGGTTCCCCCAGTATAGGAAGCCAGGTATAGGTTCTCCCAGTATAGGAAGCCAGGTATAGGTGCCTCCAGTATAGTAAGCCAGGTATAGGTGCCCCCAGTATACGTAGCCAGGTATAGGTGCCCCCAGTATAGGTAGCCAGGTATAGGTGCCCCAGTATAGGAAGCCAGGTATAGGTGCCCTAGTATAGAAAGCCAGGTATAGGTGCCCCAGTATAGGAAGCCAAGAATAGGTCCCCAGTATAGCTAGCCAGGTATAGTTGCCCTCCGTATAGGAAGCCAGACAAGATATTGTCAGAACTGAAATATATCAGTTGCTGTCAGTTATATAGCAGTTGCTGAAAGGTATAGAACAGTTGCAGACAGATATAGCTGAAAAGACAACTGATGAGCAAGGTGATGTTTATGTTTCCCTATGACTGAAATGGGCAATATTACATTTTAGATGATGATGTGATGACCATCTTTAAAATGGAGGATGGAGAATTCCATTGATCACAGTGGACAAACAGGACACAGGAGAGGAGACAGAGATTGAGGAGTTGACTACATGGGAGGTAGGTATGGATTGTGTATGTTAATTGTGACTTTAAATTTTCAGTTCAGGTGTGCTTTAAGACACTTCTCAAATTGACCTGAGGAAGCGGGTGATACCCATGAAACGCATTGTCATTTTTAGAGTCCAATATATATTATATTGTAAGTGTAATCCTCACCCGAGATAAGACTTACTGTATTTCTAAGCAGTCTTTGAACCTTTCACATTTTTGGTGTGCCCCCTCCTATTCGTCCTGAATAGAGCCCGTGTTTAACTTGGGATTCGCCTAAATGTCTGTTGGGCCGTTGTGGTCCGTCCCGTGAAATGCACCGTTTTTGGCTTACAATAATAACCCGAGCCTACGCACAGACAATCAGTTCACACGAGGTTCTCTGCCAGACTATTTCCCAGATTGGATGGTAGCGGACCAAAGAACATGTGCTGTATGGACCCAGGCATTCATGTGCACGTCATAAGGGTTTCCATGTTGCGTTGCATTCTCAACCTGTGCAGTTATTGCATGTTGTGTTGCAATTCAACCAATAGGATGAGGTTCCTCCTCTCTGGCGTGCAGCGAACACGCTGGGTCCCCAGGTCAGTTGGTATGTTCTCCCCATGTCTGTGTGGGTTTCCTGTGGCAATCTGGTTTCCTCTAAGTTAATTGGCTTCCCCCTAAATTGACCCTAAACTACGATACATACATAGTCATAGGACTACGGTAGGGATTAGATGGTGAGCTCCTCTGAGGGACAGTGAAGTGACATGACACTATACAGCACTGCAGAAGATGTCAACGCTATATGAATACTACATGAAAATAATATATATGGTACTGTTGGGACCCTTAGACTTTGAGTTGAGTAGTGTTGGAGTTTTAATTTGGCATTGCCAATTCTAAAGACTCCAATGACTCAGATGCTCCCTCCAGTGGAGTAGCTAAGGAGCTGTGGGCCCCGATGCAAGTTTTACAATGGGGCCCCCCATGCACTCTATACATAACAATTGATACGGCGCACCAAAACCTGCCAATGGCAACTACAGTGTCTGAGGTGCCAGAAGGGGATGGGGAGCAGTTTGTTAATGATTACCACTATTCAAAGTATCTATAGAAGTGGTTATTATGAGCACAGGACAAATAGAGAGCTCATACTATAGTTGAGGGAGGGCCCTACGGGGCCCCAATGCGGTTGCAACCCCTATTGCTACGCCCCTGGCTCCCTCCTTAGAAACCCTGAAGGAGGAAGTATCAGATTCATGTGAAGTGCACCATGACCTGCAAGGCAATGACCTACTCCTGACCCTGTCCGCTTGTTCGGTGCTGGACAGTGGCAGCCGGGAGGATTCAGGTGTTTCGGATCGGCTATGCCGAATCTGAACACCAACCCTGGATCTGAGCCTTATTACGCAAGTTCTGCTTTGAGATGAGCAGCAAGTTTCCATGTAGCTGGCAGCCAGCATTTGGAATCCATCTGTTGCAGAAATCCTGCATCTGATGCGGTCGCAGAATACTAATCCGAGACATTTGTAGAAATGAGCGACGGCGGAGCAGAGAATAGCTTCTGTGGCTCCTTTTATCACGTGTGACGCCCGATCACAAACAAAAATACAAAAATAAATCTAAAAATAATCCGAGGAAGTGAAACTACAAAAAGGCAGAAGAGTTCAAATTAAGAAGCGTCAATTTCCATGCAGGTTTCACATTCCACACATGAATGAATGCAGCTGAACCCGTACCTGGATTCAACCACATCACGACTGCAGCTTCCCAGATAACTAAAGGGGGAACTGCAGTGAAAATGACAGAATGGATAAAATTATTGTTTATTACATTAATTTGTAGATTATTTAGTCAGTGTTTGGTCATTGTAAAATCTGTAAAATCTTTCCTCTCCCTGATTTACATTCTGAAATGTATCCCTGGTGGTGTCATCTTCAGTCCTGTCAGGTGATCACTGCGGAATGTTCTTACTGAGAGTTTTATGCACAGAAGGAGATGCTGCTTGCTTGGCAGTTGTTAACAGACATTATTTCCCACAATGCAACAAGGTTTAGAGACAGGAAACAGCCACGACCTTGGTCCTGACATCACACGGTGGGAGGGGTTTCACAACAATATCAGCCATACAGAGCCCCCTGATAATCTATTAGAGAAAAGGAAAATATTTCTCATAGGAAAGGGGGTATCAGCTACTACATAAACACACACACACACACACACACACACACACACACACACACACACACACAGTTTCCTGTCTGTGAACCTCATTGCATTGTGGGATATAACCGCTGTTTACAGCTGTTTCCAACTGTCAAAAAAAGCAAGCAGCATCTCCTTCCACTGACATCACCTGCCAGCAGTAAAGATGCCGCCATGTGATAAATGTCAGAATGTAAATCAGGAAGAGGAAAGATTGTACAATGGGCAAACACTGACCAAATCATTTATACATAATTATTGTAAAAATGAAGCACTTTTTTATTACATTATTTTCACTGGAGTTCCTCTTTCAGGAAGAACTAAGCGTAAAAGACAGATATGTACTAATATGTAAGCATTTATTTGGATTTAATGCCACTGAGATGTATTTGTGGCTGGGCATCGTTCAGCATTTTTGTTCTGTGACGCCGTTTCTTTTAAGCGGAGACGATCCAAAGCTGACCAGTCGCTGGTTTTATAAAGTCAGGCCAGGACACTGCGGAGGAGGGGGTGTCTTTATAAACGCGCAGGCGTCAGATCGTTGCACAATCTGACCATAAACCGTCGGACGGGGCGACTGTCACTTCATGTTTACATTCGGCTCCTGGTTTGCTCTGTCACCCGTAAGGCGTGCATGCAGCATGTCGGATCGTCACCTAACAGCCCCGCAGGAGAAATAAGCGCGTGACGCGGCAGAGAGGGGGTTAAACTGGGGCTTATTGACCGGAGTAAACAGCCGGCATTGATTCTGCATTTATCTCTCATCCCCATTAATCACCCGGGATTTTCCTTGCCCAGATTAAATAAACACCAGCGCGACTGCACAAGCTGATTCATGCCGTGTTGAGAAACATTTCTGGCTGGATGTCAGAATTTTATTTGTCAGATAAGCACTTTTTTTACCATTTGCATTTCAAGGCTTTCAACTTTGCACGTAGGTCAGCGAATGGCAGCCGCTCCGCACCGGCGCAGGACTGGGGGCTGAGGGGGGTCTGTGACAGTAAAGGAAAATCAAATAGTCCCAAGCCAGAGAGGTGGCCATACACTGGTCGATTTGCCATCAGATCCGACCAACAGATAGATCCCTCTCTGATCGAATCTGCTCAGAGAGGGATCGTATGGCAACCTTACTGCAAACAGCTTGTGAATCGATTTCAGCATGAAACTGATCACAATCTGTGGAGCTGCCCCCCCCCCCCCCCCCTTTCCCCGCATACATTACCTGTTCCGGCCGGCGCGAGTCCCCGCTGTCTTCTTCTCCACTCCGGGCTCCAGACCGTTCCTGCAGCTACTAAACTTCCTGTCCAGGGGAAGTTTAAACAGTAGAGGGCGCTCTACTGTTTAAACTTCCTGCCGGGACAGGAAGTTCTGTGTAGCAGCCGGTCCGGAACCTAGCGCGGAAAGAAGACAGTGGGGACCAGGGGACTCGCGTAGGCCGGAACAGGTAATGTATACCCGCTGTATTGCGTCGGTCGTCGGGCATTCGAACACCGCTATCGACGCACTCCCGACCCGCTGGTGATCGAGAAAAATCTTCCGCATGGACGGATCGTCGGAAACGATCGATTTCGGACCGAAATCGATCGTTCTGTCAGCGGTGTGCGCGGCGATTTCACAGCCGATTCGATCAATGTGATCGAATCTGCTGTATATCGGCGGGAAAATCTTTAGGTGTATGGACCCCTTTACTTTATTATCACTTAAAGAGGACTCAGAACGTCCTTCCTGCTCTAAAAGATACACAACAGCATAATAAACTTTAAAGAGACACTGGAGAGAAAAAAATATGATATAAGGAATTGGTTGTGTAGTACGGATAATTACTAGAACATTAGTAGCAAAGCAAATAGTCTCATTTTTTATTTTCAGTTATAAATAGTGTTTTTTTTTATAACATTGCATCATTCTCTAATATTTGCAGTTTACACACTACTCAGCGTTCTAAATGATTTTACAGAGCAGGCTAGTGAACTATTGACCTGTCCTCTGCACGAAAACAAACGAACAAACAATACAGTGACAGAGAGTTGAGATAATAAGCTTCAGAAGACAGAGCTCTCTGCAACTTTGCAATATAAATGTTATTTGTCTTGTCTTGTCTTGAAAGTTGTGCAGCTCAATGGCTCTTTTGCATAGATAACAACTGGAGTTTTATTTCTTAGCTGTACTACACATATAAATCATTATATCATCATTTTTTTCGCTTCAAAGTCTCTTTAAACAAAAACATTTCTTTGTTACAGCTGATACAAATCCTAAAATAAATCTGCTGTGAGCCTACTTCCTGATTTATGGAAGCAGACATATTGTTAACATCCTGTGCTTTCAAATGAGCTTTTCTACCACCTCTGCCATGGCAGTCATGTGACACGGAAGAGATCAAATTACAACTTGTGATTAGTCACAGATGAGTGGGAATTAGACAGGCTAAACTCTCTAAATACACACAGGATGCATTTCTCTGTGTTTTCCTACTCTCTTGTGCAAGAGTTCAGGTCCACTTTAAAGAGGAACTGTAACCAAGGATTGAGCTGCATTCTAATCAGTAGCTGATACCGAGAAATCTTTACCTTTTGTCTCAAATAGATCAGAAGGAGGGATTCTCTGTATGGCTGATATTGTGGTGAAACCCCTCCCATAGTGTGATGTCATGACCATGGTTCTGACATCACACTGTGGGAGCCTTGTTGCATTGTGGGAAATAACTGCTGTTTCCAACTGCCAAAAAAGCAAGCAGCATCTCCTTCCACAGACATCACCTGCCAGCAGTAAAAATGTCACCATGTGATAAATGTCAGAATGTAAATCAGGGAGAGGAAAGATTCTATAATGGGCAAACACTGACTAAATCATTTATACATAATTATTGTAAAAATCAAGCACTTTTTTTTATTACATTATTTTCACTGGAATTGCTTTTTAAAATGTCACCACCAGTGATACATCTCAGAGTGTAAATCAGGGAAAGCAAAGATTTTACAATGGGTAAACAGTGACTAAATCAATAAATGAATATTGTAAACAAGCAATTATATTTATTATATTATTCTCACTACAGCTCCTCTAACTGTCCCTCAAAGGGGCTCTAATCCCTACCATAGTCATATGTATGTATCATGTGGTGTATGTATCGTAGTCTAGCAGTAGAGTTATTGTACTGTGTTAGCCATCAGTAAGAGCAAGAAGTTTTAAATCAGGATGATACCATTTATTGGCTAACTAAAAAGAATAAGAATAAGCAAGCTTTCGGCCTTGCAGCCTTCGTCGGGCTTACAATCCTGTATGCTTGCAGGCTGATGGTACAGACAGCTATATACATGCAACATCAAAAGGATATATAGATTTTTTTCAAGCATAAATACATGTCATTAAAGTGAACCTAAAGCCACACACAAAAAAAATGAGATGAACTCACCTGGGGCTTCCCTCAGCCCCCTGCAGCCGATCGGTGCCCTCGCAGCTCCGGTCCGATGCCTCTGCACCCGCCGGCGAACACTTCCGGTTTGGCAGTCACCGGCCGACAGGCATGGGAACGCGAGTGATTGTTCGCGTTCCCAGCCTGTATATCGCCCCCTATGCCGCTGTCGGCCGGTGACGGCCAAACCGGAAGTGTTCGCCGGCGGGTGCAGAGGCATCGGAGCGGAGCTGCGAGGGCACCGATCGGCTGCAGGGGGCTGAGGGAAGCCCCAGGTGAGTTCATCTCATTTTTTTTGTGTGGCTTTAGGTTCACTTTAAGATGCCTTAGGGCTCGTTTCCACTAGTGCGGCGTGCGTCTCGTAGACGCACGCCGGCACTGAGCGGGTGGGCGGGATCGCAGGCGATTCCCATCAGCCGTGCCATGCACGGCTATGGGAATCGCAGCCTCCGCCGCGAATTCTGTGGGGGTTTCCGGCCGAATCGCTACTGCAAGCGATTCGGCCGGCGGCGCCGTTATCCTCTATGGCAGAGTTTCCCCGCGCGATTTGCCTGCGGGGAAACTCTGCGGATTCGCGGCCGTTTCCGCGAGAGTGGAAACGGGCCCTATAGTGAAACAGAACATATAAATGGGGTGAAAGGTTGTTAGCAGAGATAAGGATCCTTGTTTATATCATGCTACCAGACCTGGGAGTTGGACTGTCCCAGAGGTATCGTAAATTCTGAGTTCACAAGTTTAGCTATATAAGCTAAGAAAGAGTTTGGCATTAAATATCCTCAGTCTCATACCAATATAACATTTTTGTCCTTATAGTAGTAGTCCTCGTAGTCTAGGGCCAATTTAGGGCCCCTATTTATTGTCCAGCGCTGCGTAATATGTTGGCGCTTTATAAATACAATAAATAAATAAATAATTAACTTACCTGTAGGTTTTTGGGATGTGGGAGGAAACCGGAGTGCCCGAAGGAATCCCACGCAGACATGGGGAGAACATGCAAATTATATGCAGTATAGTGCCCTGGCTGGAATTAGTGCCCTGACTGGAATATGAACCAGGGACCCAGTGCTGCAAGGTAAGAACGCAAACCAATACGCCACAGTGCTGCTCATAGGCATAATAATTCATCCTAAGACGCCATAATGACAGCTGCTGTTAGACCTGTTCGGGGAAATGGCTCCTTTGCATTATGGCATATTGATGGCATAATTAAACCTTTCTTGGCGTCACTGTATTCGCCAGTGATTGGGCCCCACTGATATTAAAAATCGATCATGCCTTACACAATAACATTTTAATATAAAATCCTGATTTTTGTTTTAAAAGGAAGCTATAGTAAGAGAAATATGATAGCTGACATACTTATTTAATTTTAAATAATACCTGTTGCCTGGCTGTCCTGCTAATCCTCTACCTCTTACTTTTTAGCTACAATCATGCAGCTACTCTTGTCTCAAACATCTGATCTGCTGCATGCTTGTTCAGGGTCTATGGCAGAGGCAGAGGATCAGCAGGAAAGCCAGGCAACTGGTATTGCTTAAAGGGAGATAAATATGGCAGCTTCCATATCCCTCTCATTTCAGTTGTCCTTTTAAGGCTGGTTTCACAGTGGGACGTTACAGGCGCACGTTAGAGCAGCCTGTAACGCAGCCCACCGCACAGTAATGAAAAATCAATGGGGCTGTTCACAGTGCGGACGTTGCGTTACATTGTAACGCTGCGTCACAAGACAACGTACTGCATGCAGTACTTTGGACGCGGCTGAGCCGCGTTGGACTGCTTGCACATGCTCAGTAATGTGGGGGAGGAGCGGAGAGCGGCCAGGCACATGGCTAATTAATATGCACTGCACGTTATGACGTGCAGTGTTTACTTCCTGGAGCAGCCGCTCTGTGCGGCGATTGGCCGGCGGGACCACGTGATGCCGCATGCGCACAAGAGTGCCCAACACGGCATCACTGACGCCAGAGTGAGCTGCACAACGCGGCTCACTCTGACGTCCAGATCCAGCACCACCAGGCGTTCCGTTAGGGGGACGTTATGCGACCTTAACGCCCCCTCTAACGCAACGTCCTGGTGTGAAATTAGCCTAAACCTTACAGCTGTCCCAACCCTTTCTCAACCCAGTAAACTGCTTAGTACTTAACCACTTAAGCACAAAGGTTGTTTATTTTTTTGCATCTGAGCAACTTTCACCTCCCATTCATTTTCCAATAACTTTATCACTACACATCACAATGAATTGATCTATATGTTGTTTTTTTCCGCCACCAATTAGGCTTTCTTTGGGTGATACATTTTGCTAAGAATTTATTTATTCCAAACCCATTTTAACAGGAATATTAAGAAAAAAATGGAAACAAATATTTTTTCTCAGTTTTTGGCCATTATAGTTTGAAATTAATACGTGCTACCGTAAATAACACCCATGTATTTTATTTGCCCATTTGTCCCGCTTATTACACCGTTTAAATTATGTCCCTATCACAATGTATGGCGCCGATATTTTATTTGGAAATAAAGGTGCATTTTTTTCAATTTGCGTCCATCACTATTTACAAGCCTATAATTTAAAAAATTATATTAATATACTCCTTTGACGTATATTTAAAAAGTTCAGACCCTTACATAACTATTTTTTTTTTTTGTCTTTTTTTTTTTTTATTACAAATTTTATTTGGGTAATTTTTGGTGTGGGAGGTAAACAGCTAATTTTAAATGTAAAATAATGTATTTGTTTAACAAAAAATAGATGTGGGTGTAGTTTTACTATTTGGCCACAAGATGGCCACAGTCAAAAAATCCTGGAAACGTGATCGTACGCTTCCAGGAAGGATTAGGAGGACGGGGAACTTTTTGTAACACAGAAAAACCGCAGCCTCTGATGAGACGCTGTCGGCTTTTCTGTGGGGGGCTTCAATCAATGAAAGGGATCTATAATCCCTTTCATTGATCACTGGGCTAACGGCCGGCGGCGGGAGCGCACACAGGAGCGCCCGCGGCCCATGGGAGTGCGCGCAGTCCAACTGGACGTGAATGTTCGTCCAGTTGGGCTTGGTGGTTAAAGTGAACCTGAGGTGAGGGAGATAAGGAGACTGCCATATTTATTTGCTTTTAACCACTTCACCGCAAAGGGGTTTTTACCCTAACGGACAAGAGAGATTTTCACCTTTCAGTGCTAATCCCTTTTATTTGCCAATATCTTAATCACTACTAATCACAATGAAATGATCTATATCTTATTTTTTTCACCACCAATTGGGCTTTTTGAGGTTAATATTTGTTTTCAGTAATTACTTTATTTTCTATGCATTTTAATGGGGAAAAAATGAAAAAAAATACACTATTTCTTCAACTTCATCCCCTATAGTTTTAATATAAACACTGCTACTGTGCATAAACCCCACACATTTTATCTGCCTATTTGTCCTGTTATCACGAGATTTTAATTAGGTCCCTAGTACAAAGTATGGTGACAATATAGTATTTGGAAATAAAGGTGTTTTTTTTTTTCCACTATTTTCACGTGCACGCTCACAGGAACACACGTGCACGCGTACAGCAGCAGCACTGTCTGACTTATAAAAATGTCCTGGAGCTATTAACCTCCCTGGCGTTCTATTAAAGATCGCCAGGGGGCAGCGCAGCGCTATTTTTTTAATACTTTTTTTTCAATCATGTAGCTAGCCTAGCGCTAGCTACATGTTGCCCCCCCTCCCTTCCGCATCCCTCCCACCCCTCCGATCGCCGCCGGCGCGGTTAGCCATAAGGAAATCCCGTTCTTGATCGGGATTTCCTTTAGGGCTTCCCCCGTCGCCATGGCGACGATCGTGATGACGTCATCGACGTTGTGACGTCATCGGGAGTCCCGATCCACCCCTCATGGCTTCCCTGGTGCTCTAGGGCTTCACCTCCAATATAGCTTCCCTGGTGGTCTTGAATGGGCCAAACATAATGCAAAGTGGGGAAGCCCCTTGAGGGCCAAATTTAATGGCTCGGAGGGACAGAGCTGGCCTGCGGGCCGGAGTTTGTCTTGTATGCTTAAAGAGACTCTGTAACAAAATTTTTCAGCCTTAGTTCTTCTATCCTATAAGTTCCTATGCCTGTTCTAATCTGCTCTGGCTTACTGCAGTCTAACTGCACTGTCTCTGTAATAAATCAATGTATCTTTCCTCTGTCCTGTTTGTCGGGCTAAGGCTTGATTGTGTGGAATGTGCAGGGCTGCTTGTGATTGATAGAAGCGATACACACCCTCTGCAGGCCCCCTGCACACTCTGAATGACTCACACACTATGCTTAGCTGAGCCTATTAGAAGCTGGTTAGTTTGTTTGTAAACACTGCCTAAAACTGTTAATTACAATCCAGGATTGCAGCAGAGAGTGGCAGAAACAGCACAGAGGGGTACAGGAGAAAATAATGAATATAAAGGTATGCTTTTTATTGTAAGAATATTAGAGTACAGATTCTCTTTAAAGAGGAGCTGTCAGCCATACTATCTCAGGAAAAAAAAAAAACAATATGGAAGCAGATAAATACTTGCTCTACTTCCATAATATATGTATTGTACTGTCCACATTATGATTCCTGTGAATTTTATAAAGGAAAAGTAGAGAATCCTATTTTAGACAGTTTCCATATTTACTGTGGCTATTTTGAAGCCAGTCGTGATGTAATATCCGCCCTTAGTCTACTCTGCCTGATTTGCCCGCCCTTCACTATAGAAAGTGCATTGTTTCAGCCTGAGAAATTTTGGCCAATCAGAGAGGAACAGAGGTGTGGGAGGGGAAACCAGGAGGGAAAGAGTCTTCAGCCAATCAGGCTACATGTTAAGTCTGAGGGGAAGTAGAGAAGCAAAAAACCCAGCATGCCCTGCAACTTCTCTTTTGTGTACCAAATTTTCTGTGTACCAAATAAGAGTCAGGTAAACTGGGGAATGATCATTTAGCAACAAGAAAAGTAATAGTGATTTTAACTTTTGGATTGCCTGGTTACCATCCTTATTACTTCTTTACCAGATAAAAATAAAGAATTGATTTTTGTTTTTATGTCCGACAGTTACACTTTAAGTGAATGTATAAAAATAAATAAATAAATATGAAAACAAAATGATACGGATTGAATGAGGCAAATACTGTAGAAACCAAGACAAAAATCAAATTTGGAAATGTTAACTTTCAGACGCTGCGTTTGTTCTGCAGAATCCATCTAACAATGATTCATATCAGATGAACATTAGAGTCACCTTGACCCGCATTCAATAAAACATAAAAATAATGACAGCGAATAAGGATAAAAAATGTGCGCTGTTTCATCCGGCCTGTCTGGTTCTAGGAAAACATCCTGCGGACGGGTTATCTGGCTGCTTTTATCGGAGATTTATATTGTTAGGTTGTACCAGGTGGAGTGTGGTTCCTCTCGCTGCCAGTAGACTTTCATTCAGTCAGCGAGTGTGGCATGTTATCGCAATCATCTGGGCACGCCCTTACCATCGGTTGGCTTCTAAAGTCAACAAATCTTTTAAGTTCCGATTTCCAGATTCCAACAATAACAGTGTTAATCCTTCAAGCCAGGGGAGTGAGATCTACGGTGCGCACAATAGCTGTGTAGGAACGTTCAAGTCTGTTTGCCAGGGCTGGGTGGCAGCCATTGTTTGGGCTAGGAACAAGTGAAAACCCACAAAAAATGTTTTCTGGATTTATACACTGCCCACCTATAGAGCAGAGTTTTACTGGAGACATCAATTCCATTCTTCCCTGTCTTCAAAGAAGCTCCTAATTAATTTAAAGGGAACCAGAGATGAACGTTTCACACAAAATAAACATATCAGTCGATAGCTTGTAAAGAATAAATGCTCTACCTGATAATTTTGCCGCTCTGGTGTGCCTTTTTTAGTGTTTTTTATCCATTATTGCTCCAGGAAATATCCAATATGGCCGCCGGCTCATATCTCTTCTGCTTCCGGGTTATGAGTTGTTCTGGATGTGCTGTCTAGGCTATATGAGAAAGACTGCTGCAGCCTTTCATCTGTGTGTTTTCATTTTGGTATGATGTGCAGCTGCCTGTAGGAAGCGTCTCTCATAGGAATGAAACTGCAGTCAACATCAGTATCTATGAAGAGTGCACACAGAGCACACAGATCATATTGCAGTCACACTTGTCTGATTCGGAGATTCTCTCTCAGCAGCAGCAGCCCCTCCTATGTCATCACAGCTCTCAGTATGCAAAGCAGGAAATCTGAGCCAGGAGGTGGCAGGCTTGGGCTTGAAAAGACTCCACAGAAGAGTGACTCAGCTATAATGATTCCAGGTCAATCCTAGACTGAGCCAGTCAGGGATTCTTATCACAGCTGCTAATAGACTAATTAAGCAGATAAGAATGAAACTAAAAGCAGGGTAGGTGTTTACTGTCATGTGACCCACTGATAAATGTAATAAAATACATTAGGGTGCTTCTTCTCTGGTTCTCTTTAAAGAAAGTCTGAAGCGAAAATAAACGTATGAGAGAGTTAATTGTATGTGTAAAGCAGCTTAGAAATAAAACATTAGTAGCAATGAAAAGAGTCTCATATTGTTTTCCTATACAGGAAGAGTTAAAAAGCTTCAGTTGTTATTTATGCAAAAGAGCTTTTCTGAGCTATTCCAGGCACTGGGTCTAATACAGTCCTGTTTTCTGAAACACTTAAACAGCCAGAAACATTGAGAGACAGCTTGAGATAAGGTTTTGCTGCAGGAAGGTTCAAAGGTTCACTAGCTCTGCTCGGTTTTACAGTTTAAAACAAAGTATGTGGTTTGTTAACTGGAAATATGACAGAATGATGCAAGTTTATTAAAAAAAAAAATAACTGTATAACTGAAAATAAAAATATGATACTCTTGTTTGTTGCTAATGTTCTATTCATTAACCGTACTACACATACAATTCATTATATCATAAGGTTTTTTGTGTTTTTTTCGCTCAAAGTGAACCTCCAGACTAAAAATCTACTCAGCAGCACTGAAAAGGCTTGGTGTTTCTTTAACAGTTTCACAGCATCAGAACTTTGTTTTTCTTACCCAAGCCTCATTTTTAGCTGCACAGAAGAAAACTGCCCGGGCATTCTTCCCCTGATGCTGTGCAAAGCATGATGAGATTTCTGATGTTGTTCTCATTCTGCTGTTTTGGTGCAATTTTTTTTGCAGACTGGCGTGCAACTGGGAGAGGTGATCAGCACACAGCACAGTTGGAACTGTGGCTCATGCTCCCTGTCACCTCCTTTCAACCAAAAAGATGGCTGCTCCCATGAAATCACAAACATTTCCCTGTTCTTTTAAAACAGGGTGGATAAGAGATTATATTACCTATCTATTTTAATTAACAAAGCTGAAGTTCCCCTTTCAGGTTTGTGTTAAAGAGGAATTTTACTGACTATAGCAATGGCTGAAACTGCTTATTTTTTACAACATTGATTTATAAATTATTTGGTCAGTGTCTGCCCCATTGTAAAATTTTACTTCACGGTGATTTACATACTTGAATTTATGCCATCATCTATATTACTGGCAAGGTGAATCCCTGTGGGGTTCCCAACCCCACACATACCAATATAGAGGAATATATAATTATAAGCAGGGCTGTGGAGTCGGTACAAAAATCTTCCGACTCCAACTCCGACTCCTCAGTTTATGAAACCACGACTCCAACTCCGACTCCGGGTGCCCAAAATTGCCCTGACTCCGACTCCAACTCCGACTCCACAGCCCTGGTTATAAGACATGTTATTAAAGAGAACCTGTAAGAAAAAAGAGCCCCTGGGGGTACTTACCTCGGGGAGGGGGAAGCCTCAGGATCCTAATGAGGCTTCCCCCATCCTTCTATGTGGAATGGATCTATCGGTGGGACCCCACAGTAGCGCCGGCAGCACGCAGAGATACTTACCTTTTGGAATCCAGCGCAGGGCCATCTTACCTCTTGGCTCTGGCGGAAATAGCCGAGTCCAATTGGGTCTCCCGAGGTGAGTACCCCCCAGGGGAACTTTTTTTTAGTTACAGGTTTTCTTGAAGCCAGGCTTACATTCAGAACCGCTAGTATTATAGCCTATAGCTAATAAATTTTACAGAGCCACTCCAACCCCACATGCAGACAGCCTGTTTTGGACTTTTGGAGCTCCTACGTGCATGTTGGGGTGATGTGGCTGTGTAAAATTCAAAGCAATAAGCTTGCTATACACCAGCAGTTCTGGATGCTAGCCTGGCTATAGGGGCATAAAGAGATAATGTGCATATTCAGCAGTGGTGCATTGTGGGTAACCACAGTCGCTCACTTCAAGCTGAATTATGGCAAATACCTTCTGTGGAGAAAAAGAACGCTGCACAGGATTTTTATAAAAACACCAGCTCAAGTTTGATTGGTCCATTTGTAGGATTTATAAACTTGCATACACATCTTGCATAATCCTGTATCAACACGTAATTATTTACATACCATTGACCATCCCTATTAATTATATTATGTTTGGTGCTGCCAAGCCACAGTCACATGACCC
Source organism: Hyperolius riggenbachi (assembly GCF_040937935.1). Taxonomy (NCBI): domain Eukaryota; kingdom Metazoa; phylum Chordata; class Amphibia; order Anura; family Hyperoliidae; genus Hyperolius; species Hyperolius riggenbachi. The sequence goes on from NC_090649.1 coordinate 486,583,772, forward strand.
ACAAATGTGTGCACAATGTATGGAGCTGCCTGTCAAGTGGAGCTGCTTCCCCAGCAACGAACCAGTATCTGACCCCACCCACCTGCTCCCTCTACTCCCTCTGCTGCAGCACAGGGAGGAGGTGGGCGGAGCCAGCTCAGAGAGACAGTGTTTCCATGAATTCCATAAACTGCAGAATTGCATAGGGCTCCAGGTCCGTACGGGCCCTGAAGTTAGGGATTGCAGAAGTTTACAAGAAGTAGCTTACACTCAGTACAGCACTGAAAAGAGCCCCACCTTATTTTCTGTGGAGGGCTTCATTTTGTGTGAACGTGTCCCTGTAAAGAGGGAAAGTCTGATGGGTGTCCACTCCCACCTTCTCCCTGACAACCTTGTGAATGATCATTGGACAGGGCTGTTTTCTAAGGCAAGCAGCATCTGACATTCAACCAGGCATGGGCAAACTTGGCCCTCCAGCTGTTAAGGAACTACAAGTCCCACAATGCATTGCAGGAGTCTTACAGCCACAGTCATGACTCATAAAGGCAAATGCTTTGTGGGACTTGTAGTTCCGTAACAGCTGGAGGGCCAAGTTTGCCCATGCCTGACTTAGACAGTTTTGCAAACCCAGCCAACTAGGCCATAGAAGATTAATAAAGCACAGAACCTTGTCCATTGTAAATGATGATACATTCCTGCTACTGTGCGTGGGGGCATGCGTTGTCCACAGCCTGGGATCGAAGAGGCTGCCCGCCCCAAGCATCCAGGGAGCTGGATCCCCACCACCACGTGGGCTGCTGTTGCCTAGGAGGCCGGACGCCGGAACGGGGCACGTGGAACACGCGTGAGCAGAGGAGGCCTGATCTCTGCCGCTACTCCAGCTGCCATGGGAACGTGACCGCTTCTCCACCGCGACCACAGAGGGCCTGTTGCCACCGTTCTACTTCGATGGCAGCCACAGAGGAGGTGATGTCGCTCCTCCAGACGATGCTGCGGCTGCCTGATGCACCCTGCTCGCCATCATCGGCTACAGTTAGGAGGGGCACGCCATCGGCTATACAGCCTTGCAGCTGACGCTGCAGCCGGACCTCTGCATTGGGACACCACTGCCGCTGCTACCAGGGAGGGCAGGGAGCCACCTGGGGCATGGGCAGGTCCACCCCAGCCCTCCGTGCAGGCTGCAGATGGAGCTGGGGCCAGATCCCTGCGGGGCAGACCACATGTGATCCTCTGTGTCCCCCCTCCTGCTGCCAATGTGGTCGCTGCTGCCCGGATGAGCCAAGGTGGCCAGAACCACCACCATCTGGTCTCCTAGTGGACCCGGCCCTCCATTGCTGATCTTGCTGGAGTGATCCCCGGCTGCCAGATCCAGCTCCACTGGCCTTCCCAACTGCATGGAACTGTGCGACCGCCTGCTCCACTTTGGGCCAGCCACCCCAGTTCCCACATGGGTCAGCCAGGTTGCTGACATCTGAAGGTCCTTCCGCACTAAGGTTGACGCCGAACCTAGCAGCACTGGACTCGCCACAAGCTAGTCATCAGGGACATTATCCGGCCAGGTGTACACTGCAATCCCAAGGGGGTCTCACGCACACTGCCTTTTCACCTTCTGTCTCTTTTAGCTTTTCTTCTATCTTCTCTCTCTCTCTCTCTCTCTCTCTCTCTCTCTCTCTCTCTCCCCCGGGATAGACTGGGGGACATCCGATTCAAAGTATTGCTGCAGAAGCGTTTGAGTGCCTAGACGGCAGCGGAATATCCCCCTGTCCTTTCCCATGGGTCCATCTTTCTACAGGCTCCTCTAACTATGCCTTACACTCTATAATCTATGCCTATATAAGCTTTGAACCTACTGTAGTTATCATATGTATCTGCAGGCACTGTATGTATCTACTGTATATCAAATGTACCTACTGTATGCTAAATGTACTTTGTATCATCACCGACCCTGTTGTGCCAAAATCAATTCCGGGTACAACTCACGTTGTACTTGGCGAAATAAATGCATTCTGACTCTGATTCCACACAAAATAAAGCTATTTTTACACAAAATAATAAGATTGGACCTTAAATGTTGCTTGGCAGGTCTTTGTTACAGGGTTACTAAAGCCAAAATAAAAACAATCAATTTAACTTACCTGGGGCTTCCTGCAGCCCCCTGGAGTCATTCTGTGCCTGCGCCGCCCTTCGAAGTCCCTCCATCGAGCAGTGGCGACCCCTACAAAGCCAGTTGGAGGCTACTGCGCATGCGCAGCCCCCAGCCACACACACCCTGATCAAGCTCCTTCTGCTGGGAGTGCTCTGCGCAATAGCGATGTTCTCATACTGCGCATGCGCAGAGGGCTCCCGGCAGCAGGAGCACAGTGATGAGGCGCATGACCGGCAAGCTTTGCTGGGGTCGCTGTTGTCTGCACTCAGAACTTCCTCTCTGCTCTAAAAGATAAGCAACAGCATAACATTTAAAGAAAAACATTTCTTTGTTACAGCTGATACAAATCCTGCAATACATCTGCAGTTTGTCTACTTCCTACTTTCATGAAAGCAGGCATAGGGCTCACATCCTGTGTTTACAAATTAGCGGCTCTGCTGAGGCAGTCAGCAGACTCAGCTGAGTGATCAAATTGCAGTTGTGATTAGACACAGATGAGGGGGAATTAGACAGGCTCTCTAAATACATACAGGGTGTATTTCTCTCTGTTTCCCTTCTGTCCTGTGCAAGAGTTCAGCTCCACTGCCCTAATTTGCATGTGAATAAAGTATTGAAGTCTGTTACAGACACAGCTATGCGTGACCTTACAGTACCAGCGCGGTCCATCTGGCACTGTGTACTTCTCATCACAGACAAGTACTACTTGTTCAACTCTCACCAGCAAAAAGTAAAAGCAAAGCAATGTTCTTTTTATGATGAGTGACCCTGGCCTTGAAAGCTGTGATTAATCTCGGGGTAAAATACCGCAAGCCACCGCTGTAAACAGGAGAATTAACAACACATTAGCTGTGCGCACAGTTCCGGTAGTGAATGGGCTGTCTGGCAGCGTGAAACGTGCTTCCGCCTGATCACGGTGTGCACACAATGCTCTCACTGTCAATAATCCCAACATTAACTCGAGAGCTGCACAGATCACATGACCTACACTGCAGGCCTGAATCCTGCACACGGCCATCTTGTTCCTATAATGCTGGGGTATTACATAGCTGAGTACACAGAGCGATGCACATTATTATTATTTATTGTATTTATAAAGCGCCAACATATTACGCAGCGCTGAACATTAATTTAGGTTACAGACAATATTTAGGGGTGACATACAGCAATATGACAATACAGGAATAATAGAAAACCAGATCACGCAGCACAGTATGAGTACCAGGTAATGCTTAGTCACTGGAGGGGAGCATGGAGATCACACAGCACAGTATGAGTACAAGGTAATGCTTAGTCACTGAATGGAGCATGGAGATCACACAGCACAGTATGAGTACAGGGTAATGCTTAGTCACTGGATGGGAGCATGGAGATCACACAGCACAGTATGAGTACAAGGTAATGCTTAGTCACTGAATGGAGCATGGAGATCACACAGCACAGTATGAGTACAAGGTAATGCTTAGTCACTGGAGGGGAGCATGGAGATCACACAGCACAGTATGAGTACAAGGTAATGCTTAGTCACTGGATGGGAGCATGGAGATCACACAGCACAGTATGAGTACAAGGTAATGCTTAGTCACTGGATGGGAGCATGGAGATCACACAGCACAGTATGAGTACAAGGTAATGCTTAGTCACTGAATGGAGCATGGAGATCACACAGCACAGTATGAGTACAGGGTAATGCTTAGTCACTGGATGGAGCATGGAGATTACACAGCACAGTATGAGTACAAGGTAATGCTTAGTCACTGGAGGGGAGCATGGAGATCACACAGCACAGTATGAGTACAAGGTAATGCTTAGTCACTGGAGGGGAGCATGGAGATCACACAGCACAGTATGAGTACAAGGTAATGCTTAGTCACTGGAGGGGAGCATGGAGATCACACAGCACAGTATGAGTACAAGGTAATGCTTAGTCACTGGAGGGGAGCATGGAGATCACACAGCACAGTATGAGTACAAGGTAATGCTTAGTCACTGGATGGAGCATGGAGATCATACAGCACAGTATGAGTACAAGGTAATGCTTAGTCACTGGATGGGAGCATGGAGATCACACAGCACAGTATGAGTACAAGGTAATGCTTAGTCACTGGAGGGGAGCATGGAGATTACACAGCACAGTATGAGTACCAGGTAATGCTTAGTCACTAGATGCAGCATGGAGATCACACAGCACAGTATGAGTACAAGGTAATGCTTAGTCACTGGATGGAGCATGGAGATCACACAGCACAGTATGAGTACAAGGTAATGCTTAGTCACTAGAGGGGAGCATGGAGATCACACAGCACATTATGAGTACCAGGTAATGCTTAGTCACTGGATGGGAGCATGAAGATCACACAGCACAGTATGAGTACAAGGTAATGCTTAGTCACTGGATGGAGCATGGAGATCACACAGCACAGTATGAGTACAAGGTAATGCTTAGTCACTAGATGCAGCATGGAGATCACACAGCACAGTATGAGTACAAGGTAATGCTTAGTCACTGGATGGAGCATGGAGATCACACAGCACAGTATGAGTACAAGGTAATGCTTAGTCACTGGATGGGAGCATGGAGATCACGCAGCACAGTATGAGTACAAGGTAATGCTTAGTCACTAGAGGGGAGCATGGAGATCACACAGCACAGTATGAGTACAAGGTAATGCTTAGTCAGTCACTGGATGGAGCATGGAGATCACACAGCACAGTATGAGTACAAGGTAATGCTTAGTCACTGGATGGAGCATGGAGATCACACAGCATAGTATGAGTACAAGGAAATGCTTAGTCACTGGATGGGGCATGGAGATCACACAGCACAGTATGAGTACAAGGTAATGCTTAGTCACTGGAGGGGAGCATGGAGATCACACAGCGCAGTATAAGTACAAGGTAATGCTTAGTCACTGGATGGGAGCATGGAGATCACACAGCACAGTATGAGTACCAGGTAATGCTTAGTCAGTCACTGGAGGGGAGCATGGAGATCACACAGCACAGTATGAGTACCAGGTAATGCTTAGTCAGTCACTGGAGGGGAGCATGGAGATTAGGCAAGTTAGGGTCACTCAGATGCATAGCATGGGTGCACAGTAATGGAGGTGCATGATCAGGTAGGACACAAAAGGAGGAGGACCCTGCCCAAAGGCTTACAATCTAGAGGGAGAGGTAAGGACACGAACGGTAGGAGACCAGAGTTCAGCTGTAGGTTTAGAGCACTTGTGAGGGGTAGTAGGCCAGAGTGAAAAGGTGAGTTTTGAAGGCTTTCTTGAAGATGTTGCTGCTTCTCAAAGGGGATCACAATCTAATGCCAGCAGGGCAGGATCATCCACCAGGCAACCTAAGCAGGTGCATGGGGCCTAGTGGGTGTCCACTTCAGCTTACCAAAAGTCCACGAGGGGCCCCAAATCTACTACCTTACCTAGGGCCGCAATACATCTTAATCCATCTCTGAATGCCAGTGTTCCTCCAGTGTAAAACTAAAACACACAACATAAGTAGTAGTCCCTCAGATCAGGCTAATAGCTTAAAGGGCAACCAAAGTGACATGTAACATGATAAAATGGACGTGTGTATGTACAATGCCTAGCACACAAATAACTATGTTGTGTTCCTTTTTTTCCTTTCTCTGCCTGAAAGATTTAAATATAAGGTATGGAAGTGACAGTTTCTGTTCGGATCGGGACAGGGTCAGACTATAGCATAACCCTCACTGATAAGGATTTACAGCCATAAAACACTTTCCTGTCAGTAAATGGCTTCTGAAAGCAGAAAAGAGATAAAAAGGGTCAATAATTCATAGATTTAAGGTCTGGTATACCTCAATGAAGGTGTCACTAAGCAGAGACAATGAAACAGTAAAAGCTTAAAAACTAGATTTAAATATAAAATAAAACTGTGGCGTACCTAAAAAAGTCATTTTTAAGAGAAGGAGGATAGATACTATTGTTTATCTCATCTTTTTATTTTCACCTTGGATGTCCTTTAAGAACACAGAGTAGGGACAACAAGAGCCAAATACAGTGTAGTATGTTCTGGTAGTAGAAATGAAGTATGATAGAGTAATAAGCTATACTCACAAGGCAGAGTTACCTCAAAGGCAACCACTGTATAGGCAGGTGGGTAAATTAGACCTGACCCCACTCAGGATTCAGTCACTCTCTCCGTAGATAAGGAAAGAAAGGGGGTAACCCCCCTCCACCAAGGGTGGACTTAATATAGCGTGGGATGTTAGTTCACCTTTTCTGTGTAACATCATTATTACAGATTAGATTTTATAAACATTTTTGCCAATATGTGTCCCATTTAGATAGTGGTGATTGTGCGAGTAAAGTAAAGAAAGCACATTACACGGAGAGTTGTTTTTTTTAGTAGGAGGGCTTTTTGGTCTTTTTTAGTAACCTATACATTCCTAGTGGTTTCGGGGCACCCCGAGCTGCTTGGGGATTCTGTAGGATTGAGTAAACAAAGGGTCTAATCTATGCGTCATAAATCAGCTAACATCCTCTCAAGACCCTATTAGGTTGTTTTGTTTCCATTAAGGCATCATTAGGACATGTATTTGGGTAGGAACACACTAGGCAGATTCGCGTATGCGTTTTCCACATGTGCAATGGAAATCTCATGCGTTTCTGCCTAGTGTGTTCCTACCCTTTATGTTTCCAAATAAATCTATGGATCCCCTTATGATGTCGCATTCATACAGCTGTGTGCTGCAACAACCTGTCAGCATTCACGTATAAATGATTTTGCACGTGCTTCACTTCTCCTCTGGAATGCCCTTCCATAACACATCAGTCACTCTCCAACCTTTGATATCTTTAAAATCACCCGCAATACTCACTTTTCTTCGACAAGCACAAATTCTACCTTAGGCCATTCCCCCTTCAACCTCTGGCCAAGTTGATTTCCTTACTACACCTAAAAATGCCCTGTCTCTAGGTATGTTTATTCTATACTGCCTTACCTCTTGTCCCCCCCCCCCCCCCCCTTCCTTTAGATTGTAAGCTCACAAGGGCAGAGCTCTCTCACTCTTTTGTGTCTTGGAATGTTATACATTTTATACATCATGTTGCTTTTGTCACTCATTACCAATTCTGTATTTTGTATATTAGTGTACACCATTGTCTGTATTATGTGTCCCATGTTTGTTTCTTACTTTGTACAGCGCCACGGAATATGCTGGTGCTTTATAAATCAATAATAATAATAATAATCAGTGGTGTAACTAAGGAGCAGTGGGCCCCAATGCAAGTTTTACAATGGGGCCCCCCAAGCACTCTATACATAACAATTGATACGGCGCACCAAAACCTGCCAATGGTAACTACAGTGTCAGAGGTGCAAGAAGGGGATGGGGAGCAGCTTGTTACTGATTACCCCCAAGCACTCCATACATAGCAATCCCTGCCAATGGCAACTACAGTGTCACAGGTACAAGAAGGGGATGGGGAGCAGCTTGTTACTGATTACCCCCAAGCACTCTATACATAGCAATCCCTGCCAATGGCAACTACAGTGTCAGAGCTGCAAGAAGGGGAAGGGAACAGCTTGTTACTGATTACCCCCAAGCACTCTATACATAGCAATCCCTGCCAATGGCAACTACAGTGTCAGAGGTGCAAGAAGGGGATGGGGGAGCAGCTTGTTACTGATTACCCCCAAGCACTCTATACATAGCAATCCCTGCCAATGGCAACTACAGTGTCAGAGCTGCAAGAAGGGGAAGGGAACAGCTTGTTACTGATTACCCCCAAGCACTCTATACATAGCAATCCCTGCCAGTGGCAACTACAGCGTCAGAGGTACAAGAAGGGGATGGGGAGCAGCTTGTTACTGATTACCCCCAAGCACTCTATACATAGCAATCACTGCCAATGGCAACTACAGTGTCAGAGGTGCAAGAAGGGGATGGGGAGCAGCTTGTTACTGATTACCCCCAAGCACTCTATACATAGCAATCACTGCCAATGGCAACTACAGTGTCAGAGGTGCAAGAAGGGGATGGGGAGCAGCTTGTTACTGATTACCCCCAAGCACTCTATACATAGCAATCCCTGCCAATGGCAACTACAGTGTCAGAGGTGCAAGAAGGGGATGGGGAACAGCTTGTTACTGATTACCCCCAAGCACTCCATACATAGCAATCCCTGCCAGTGGCAACTACAGTGTCAGAGGTGCAAGAAGGGGATGGGGAGCAGCTTGTTACTGATTACTCCCAAGCACTCTATACATAGCAATCCCTGCCAATGGCAACTACAGTGTCAGAGGTACAAGAAGGGGATGGGGAGCAGCTTGTTACTGATTACCCCCAAGCACTCTATACATAGCAATCCCTGCCAATGGCAACTACAGTGTCAGAGGTGCAAGAAGGGGATGGGGGCCAGTTTGTTAATGATTACCCCCAAGCAATCTATACATAGCAATCCCTGCCAATGGCAACTACAGTGTCAGAGGTGCAAGAAGGGGATGGGGAACAGCTTGTTACTGATTACCCCCAAGCACTCTATATATAGCAATCCCTGCCACTGGCAACTACAGTGTCAGAGGTACAAGAAGGGGATGGGAAATAGCTTGTTAATGATTACCACTATTCACAGTATCTATAGAAGTGATTATTATGAGCACAGGACCAATAGAGAGCTAATACTGTATATGAGGGAGGACCCAAGTGGCCCTGATAGTCGCAACCCCTGCACCCCCTATTGCTATGCCCCTGATAATAATAATAATAATAATACTACTACAGCATTCAAGTCTGATGGAACCGAAATAGTCGAATGCTGATGCTAGTTACGCACAATGATATTTTCTGATCGATTTTCCATAGAAGTAAACAGAAATTTGATCGGAAAATCGTTCGGAAATCAGATTGGACCTGTCAGAAATAATCGTTCTGACAGTAAAACCGAGAGAAAATCTCATTGTGTGTAACTAGCGTAATTGGTGGCTAATGCTGGGAATACACGGTTTTTTTCTGCCCTCAATCGTTTTTGCCGCTCAATTCTGCAGTTGATTTTCTCATCTTTTTTTCATTCACTGCTATCACAAATCGAGCGGCAAGTGAATCAAAACGGAGATTGGACATGTCGGAAATTATCTATTGAACCATCTAATCAGCTAAAAAATGAACCGTGTATTCCCAGCATAAGACATTACAACACTATACTGCTACTACCCTCTTTCCCTGAAATTAAGACATCCCCAGAAAGTGAGCCCTAGCATGAATTTGGAGCATGCTCGATTATAAGCCCTACCCCGAAAGTAAGCCCTATCGGCAGTAAGTGGAAAGAGTACGGCAACTTGTGTTATTACTGGAGCCCATGGTCTTGTAGGCGGGACCATGGCTTCGTCATTGTGCCTATTACTGCACTCGCTGCTACTCAGCAAGGTTGGCCCAATAATGGGCCTGCGAGACCATCGGCTGCAGTAGAAGTTGCCATACTTCTTCCCCATAGGCTGAAGCTCGGGGACACAGCGGCATAGAGCTGGGGGAAGAAGAGGATGCAGGGGGATACCAGAAAGACATCAGGGACAGTGGGAGACACAGGAGAGGGCCCAGGAGGACAGGGGATACAGGTACAGAGAGGTACACCTGGAGGACACTAAAGGTACAAGAGGGACACAAGTGCACACAGGAGGAGGAAGAGGCGGCACAGTGGGGAAGGCAGGAGGACGCACAGCACAGGAACTTGTGTGTTCACAGAAATATAAGACATCCCCTGAAGATGAGCCCTAGCACATCTTTTGGTGCATAAATTAGACGATGTCTTATTTTCGGGGAAACACAGTCTGTAGACCGTGAACACACACAAGCAGAGGCCCTGCGCAAGCAAGTATTCACTGATTATTATTCTGGAGCCTTTGCTGCATAATCTTCCGTGGCTGCTGCTGTGCGCTTGGAACGGTTAGCCAATGTTAATCAGCTAATCAAGCTGCAGCCACACCTATGATAACAAGTGCTTTTATTTCCCTCCACTTTACATACAGGTAACCGCAGCTGCTGCTGCTGCTTCCAACATCCGCATTACACAAGGAGTCAATCAGTGTCTCGGGCTCAGGTACAAAGTCTCAGCACTGTGCGGCCTACAGAGAGCGTGCGAGAAGGGAAGGGGGCGGTGCCTGCAAGAAACTAACCTGTCAGTGCATCCAACACGTGGGGGGAGATGGGGAGCGTCCAAAACGTGGGGGGAGATGGAGAGCGTCCAACACGTGGGGGGAGACGGGGAGCGTCCAACACGTGGGGGGAGATGCTGCTTTAATGTGGAGCAAGTATTAAAGGGGACCTGAACTCAGAACTTCCTGTCTGCTCTAAAAGATAAGCAACAGCATAATAACCTTTAAACAAAAAAAAACATTTCTTTGTTACAACGGATACAATTCCTGCAATAAATCTGCAGTGTGTCTACTTCCTGCTTTCATGGAAGCAGACATATTGTTAACATCCTGTGTTTTTAAATAAGCTTATCTGCCATGGCGGTCATGTGACTCGGGGAGAGATCAAATTACAACTTGCGATTAGTCACGGATGAGGGGGAATTAGACAGGCTAAACTCTCTAAACATATACAGGGTGGATTTCTGTCCTGTGCAAGAGTTCAGGTTCTTGTACCACCTTGCCATAAAGCTAGTGGTGTCAGTCAGTTGTCACATCAGCATTATTGTTACTGATTTATAAAGCTCCAACATAGTCCGTGGCACTGTACAAAGATGGGGTACATAATAACACAGACAATGGTGTACACCAAATACACACACCGGTGCAAGATATAGAATGGGTATTTACTGTGACACAATGAATAAAATGTATAACAGATTCCAAGACACAAAAGGGTAAGAGAACCCTGCCCTTGTGAGCTTACAATCTAAATTAATAGAAAGAAGAGGGACAAGAGATGAGGTATTATACAGTATTCATACAGGCAGGGCTGGTTCTCTCATGAAGCAGAGATTACAGGGGCGGCATATCTGTACTGTGTTTACACTAACAGCATGCAGCCAGAGTAGGAGGAGAAGCGAGAGGAGAGCGAGGGGAAGGGGTCATCATTGGGGAAAAGTAGCTTGTTGTGCTGTGTGAGGAGTCTGATAGTGAATGAGGAGGGAGGAGGCAGGAGAGCAGCATTGGGGAAAAGCAGCTTGTTGTGATCTGTGAGGAGTGTGACAGTGAGTGAGGAGGGGGGAGGCAGGAGAGCATCATTGGGGAAAAGCAGTTTGTTGTGCTGTGTGAGGAGTGTGACAGTGAGTGAGGAGGGGGAGGCAGGAGAGCAGCATTGGGGAAAAGCAGCTTGTTGTGCTGTGTGAGGAGTCTGACAGTAAGTGAGGAGGGGGGAGGCAGGAGAGCATCATTGGGGAAAGGCAGCTTGTTGTGCTGTGTGAGGAGTCTGGTAGTGAGTGAGGAGGGGGAGGCAGGAGAGCAGCATTGGGGAAAAGCAGCTTGTTGTGCTGTGTGAGGAGTCTGACAGTGAGTGAGGAGGGGGAGGCAGGAGAGCATCATTGGGGAAAGGCAGCTTGTTGTGCTATGTGAGGAGTCTGATAGTGAGTGAGGAGGGGGGAGGCAGGAGAGCAGCATTGGAGAAAAGCAGCTTGTTGTGCTGTGTGAGGAGTCTGACAGTGAGTGAGGAGGGGGGAGACAGCAGAGCAGCATTGGGGAAAAGCAGCTTGTTGTGCTGTGTGGGGAGTCTGACAGTGAGTGAGGAGGGGGAGGCAGGAGAGCAGCATTGGGGAAAAGCAGCTTGTTGTGCTGTGTGAGGAGTCTGACAATGAGTGAGGGGGGGGGGGGGGGGAGGAGAGCATCATTGGGGAAAAGCAGCTTGTTGTGCTGTGTGAGGATTCTGACAGTGAGTGATGGGGGGCGTGGCAGGAGAGCAGCAGTGTTTCATTTAACTTGCACAGCAGAAGGAAGGACTGGAGTTTTTGGGTGCTGTGTAATCATTCCAACAGTCCTTACAAGTTTGCCTCAAGCAGAATAAGGTCTAGAACCGGCCCTGCTTACAGGCAGTGTGCTTTTAGGTTATCTAGTAAGGAGTATAACTTGGCTTGAGGTTGAAGGGTTAATGGCCTAAGGTAGAGCGTATGCTTGTCGAAAAAAATGAGTTTCAGGGATCACTTAAAGATTTCAAAAGTTGGAGAGTGACTGATATGTTTTGGAAGGGGATTCCAGAGGAGGGGTGAAGCTCGTGAGAAATCTTGTGCATGTGAACGCGAGGAGCTGATTCCATCATGTCTGCTGACACCCAATGAAGGCTCTAGCAGTACACGACAGTAGTCTACTAAACGATCAGCATTAGTCCGATATCGATCATTTACCTGATCGAAGGGCCAACTCATAGTGTATGTGGAGCTTATCTTTAGTGGGTTTCACATCTGGGCTCCCGTGAGGAGATTTCTGGATAACACCAGCTGCATAATAAGCTGTAAATGATTGGTTCACAGACTCTTTTCTATTTAATCTCCTCTGGCGGTTAGAAGGATTATATATTATATCTTTTCTTATTCATGAACTGTAGCCGACGCCCAGAAAGAAAAAGTCCCTTTTTTCCCCTGCAGAATAAATCTGTGTGCCAATGGTTTGAAGTTCAGTTATTTACATTTATCTTAGCTCTCATAATTGCCGGGCCATTGTTCCTGGGCCGTGTTGTCCTCTTATTAGCAGTTAATCATTTACTGTAAAATGTTTGCCGAGTGGGTGAAGCAGTTTCATAAAAGCGCTCAGTCTGTGGGCCGGACAGGTTGTTGTTCGGAGTGTGAACTCGTACGGTGAGACTCTGCCAGTCGCCTGCAATGAACCCCTCCGGACAAGTCGGAAAATGTGTAGAGAAGGTTTAATACATAAGTATTGTGCACTGTGTTTGTTTTAGTCACTTTTATAGTACCAACTGATTCATCGGTCCTTTATAGAGTACAGACAAACACTGACATCAATCGCTGCCCCGACAAGGCTGATAATATGATGTCTGTAGAGCAGCAATGTCAAAGTCATACTCTTTAAAAAACAAAATAAAAAAAAATATTTGCTGTAAAGCATACATGTCAAACTCAGGCCCACAGGCCAAATCTGGCCCTCATTGCCATGAAATTTGGCCTGTAGGTGGTTTCCCCACTGTTTGGCCCACTGTAGTCCACTAGGGACACTATATTGTAGGTGAAACCCTAGATCACCAGGGAAACCAAATGGGGGGGGGGGGGGTAGGTAGGGGGAAAGAACTAAACTCTAGGGAACTGTACAGGGGAGAGTGAAGGTCCACTAGACACCAGGGACTGTATGGGGGTTGGAGGAGTGTCATTAGACACCAGGAAACTTTATAAGGAAGAAAGGTGTAGAGTAGACACCAGCAGGGCCGTGCAGAGGGTCCTTAAGTGGGGGGTGCTCAAATTTAAAAAAGGGGCCTCACCCCGCCCCGCCTCCCCCTCTGGCTATGGTTGGGTATCGAGTGTCATGTGGGTGTTGATTGCAAGTACGTAGTGTCATGTGAGATCTGGGTGCATATACTGGATGTCATGTGGGTGCTGGGTGCAGGTACTGGGTGTGACATGGGTGTGAATACTTGGTGCCATGCATGTACTGGGTGCTGGCTATGGGTGGGCGTCGGGCGTCACATGGGTTTAGAATGCAGATACTTTGGGTGCGGGTACTGGGTGCTTGGTGCAGATAGTGGGGGCCATGTGGAGGCTGTGTGCAGGTGTGAGTATTGGGTGCAATGTCCGGCCTGGGTGCAGGTACTTGGTGTCATGTGAGTATGAGTACTGGGTGCCAGCTATAGGGGGAAGTGATGGATGTTGGGAGAAGTAGAGGTCAGTGTGGGTGCTGCAGGAAGGGGAAGTCATTGGGGGTGCTGGGGGAGGGAAAGGTCAGTTGAGGTTCTGGAGGAGGTCACTATGGGTGCTGCTGGGGAAAAGAAGGGTGCTGCTGGAGAAGGAACAGTCAATGTAGGTGCTGGGGGCGGAAGGGGGTCAGTGTGGGTGCTGGGGGAGGCTGGATCACTGCAGTGCTAATGCTGGGGAGGGAGAGGTCAGTATGGGGCCTAGGTGGAGGGAGAGGTCCCTGTGGATGCTGGGGGAGGGAAAGGTCGCTGCTGTCAGAGAGACACTATCTTACCTGCTCCCACACAGCTGTGGGGATGGTTACACTAGGATTCCTGTATGGCACCTCTCTACTCCAAAGTGTCCCAGAGAGGGGAGGAGCTTCCTGGTGTGTGTGTGGGCTTCCCACAGGAAGGGGTGGAGCTTATTGCAGCCAAAGGTGGAGCTTTGCTTTTACAGATAAGGGTCCTTTTAATTGGAATTTAAAGAGGGGGGGGGGGGGGGTGCTTGGGCACCCAGAGCCCCCAGCCCCCTCTGCAAGTGCCTGGACACCAGTCACTGGCATGCAAAAACGCAGGGATGTCACTGGCATGCAATAACGCAGCCATGTCACTGGTGCACAGAAACGCAGGCATGTCACTAGTATGCAGAAACGCAGTGATGTCATTGGCATGCAGAAACGCAGCAATGTCACTGGCGTGCAGAAACGCAGCGATGTCATTGGCATGCAGAAACGCAGCAATGTCACTGGCGTGCAGAAACGCAGCGATGTCATTGGCATGCAGAAACGCAGCAATGTCACTGGCGTGCAGAAACGCAGTGATGTCACTGGCCTGCAGAAACGCAGCAATGTCACTGGCGTGCAGAAACGCAGCGATGTCACTGGCCTGCAGAAACGCAGCAATGTCACTGGCCTGCAGAAACGCAGCAATGTCACTGGCCTGCAGAAACGCAGCAATGTCACTGGCCTGCAGAAACGCAGCAATGTCACTGGCCTGCAGAAACGCAGCAATGTCACTGGCCTGCAGAAGCAGCGATGTCACTGGCGTGCAGAAACAGCGATGTCACTGACGTGCAGAAACAGCGATGTAACTGGCCTGCAGAAACGCAGCAATGTCACTGGCCTGTAGAAACACAGCGATATCACTGGCCTGCAGAAACACAGCGATGTCACTGGGGTGCAGAAACACAGCAATGTTACTGGTCTGCAGAAACACAGCAATGTCACTGGCGTGCAGAAACACAGCGATGTCACTGGGGTGCAGAAACAGCGATGTCACTGGCGTGCAGAAACAGCGATGTCACTGACGTGCAGAAACGCAGCAATGTCACTAGCATGCAGAAACGCAGTGATGTCACTGGCACGCAGAAACGCAGTGATGTCACTAGCTCGCAGAAACGCAGTGATGTCACTAGCACGCAGAAACGCAGTGATGTCGCTAGCATGCAGCTTGCTGACTTGTTGGCAGATCACTAATGGATGTAGCAGTGAAATATCTGTAAAATGCACGCCAGTATTTGTATGATTTTCTCAGCATGCCACTGATTGTTGACACAGATCTTACAGTCAGATCTCTTCCTTTCCGACATCCGCTCCTTCAGGTTTTCCATGAGTATTGAATAGTCTATATAACTGTTTATTAATCTTCTCGCTGAGTAAGGATGTCGGGTCACGCACGGGGCAAGCCGGAGAGGAAAGGGATGCGAACAAGTGCCAAACTATTGTTATCAAAAAGAAAAATATTTGATGTATCTACAAGGGCCATCTAAATCTGTTCACTGACTCTGTAGGCTCCGGTCCAATGCTGGATAAAGCCTTAAAGGGGAACGCCGGGGTGTGTTGTATGAAAGGATTGCAGTTTTTCAAGGTTTGTAATTAATCCTCCATTACTGTTTTACTTTGCTTACGGGTGATTTTTGGGCCTGCACTAAACGGCGGTAAAGTTACTGAGCACAGGCAGTGCAGGGCAATTTTACTGGTACTAATGACAGCGGAGAACAGCCTGTTAACCCATTAATGCCCTGTGTGTTACCGGGATAAAGAGGAACTTTAACCACTTCCCTACCCTGGCCATTTTTTCACAGTTCAGCTCAGCTGTGATTACTTTGGCAATAACTTTATCAATAGTTATCACAACTAAATGATCTATAGATGCCTATTTGTTATTTGTAATTACCTTATTCTCTATGCATTTTAAAAGAAAAATAAGGAAAAAATACATAATTTATCCACTTTCATACATTATAGCTTTAATGTAAACAGTTATATTGTACATTAAACCCACACAATTTATTTGGCTATCCCTCCTGTTTATTTAAACAGTTCATTTGTTTTGATAAAGTATTAGATGTAACAATTAAGTAATGTATACAATCTGATACTGTCTGCTCCTGGAATGTGTATTTCACACTTGTTTACTAATTAACTCTCCCATTGAATTCCCTGGGAGGAGAGGGGTTTACAACTCTGTGGTGATGTTTTTCAGGTCAGAGATAAATAAACAGTGTTATCTAAGATTTTGAAGGAAGGAGAGTGCAGAGGCTTATTTTAACGTCATACAGACAGCAAGTGGTTAAAGTGTACCTGAGTACAATATGAGATACCTAAAAAGAGGGAAGCCTCAGAATCCTATTGAGGCTTCTCTCCCTGCCCTGATGTCCCCCGCCGCTGAGCGTGCCCCCCCCCCCCCCCCCCCCCAATAATAGTTATAAGGCATTGTCAGACTGCTCATCTGTCATTTCAATGCATAGTCACATCTCACTGAAGCTAACTGACATTTTTGCTGGCTGCAGGTCAAATTATCGGATGGACTCCTAATTCAAGCGGTATAAAACCCTGACATAATATTCAATAAAAACATGTCTTCCTACTTTTTATATGCCATACGGTTATCGTATTTGCATTTGTGCATAAGTATTATTATTCATTTAGAAATTACAAGTTCCCAAAAGTACAGTTTTTTTGCTTTGAGAGCTGCCTTTGCATTTTATTCATAACTGGTTTTATTCATTATGTTTTTAAGGCAGAAATGCTTTGAGTGTCTGTCTGTGTCCAGCTGCTTCTGCACAGTCAGAGAATGTGTCACATTCCTCACTTGATACAATTAAGTAACATAAGATAACATTATCTCTGATGAGTCCAGATTTCTCTGCACTGAACTTTCAAGGCCTGTGTTTAACTAGTTGAATGCTGTTCTAGTAAAAAAAAAAAAAAAGGTGGCGGTATATAATATGCTGTAAATAATTTTTTAGACCAAAGAAGAAATGCTGGGTTTCATTCCGCTTTAAGTAATTAGTAAGCAAATAAAGTATATAAATCTAACTGCGACCTCTACAGGGGTGGGGGTCTCTGGCAACCTACACTGGGGGCTTAGTGGATACCTAAATTGGGGGGGGGGACTGTATCTGGCTACCTATGCTGGGGGGAGGAGCTACTTCTCCTCTGGCTATCTAAGCAGATTGTCATAACTGGTTACTCACACTGGGGGTACCTCTGGTTGCTTAATACTGGGGTCTACTTCTGGCTTACCAATACTGGAGGGGCCACCTCCAGCAACCTATATTATATTGGGGGCAACCCAATACTACTGGGCAGCATTATTATTTAGTATTTATATAGCGCCGACATATTACGCAGCGCTGTACACTGTATATATATATATATCTTGTCACTAACTGTCCCTCAAAGGAGCTCACAATCTAATCCCTACCATTGCCATATGTCTATATTATGTAGTGTAAGTACTGTAGTCTAGGGCCAATTTTTTAGGGGGAGCCAATCAACTTATTTGTATGTTTTTGGAATGTGGGAGGAAACCGGAGTGCCCGGAGGAAACCCACGCAGACACGGAGAGAACATACAAACTCTTTGCAGATAGTTCCCTGGCTGGGATTCGAACCAGGGACCCAGCGCTGCAAGGCGAGAGAGCTAACCACTACGCCACCATGCTGCCCAGCATCCCAACAGTGTGCCCGAGTCCATAGCAGGAGGGAGCGTGATTTATACACCCTCGCCTGGGTGCTCTTTAGACTAGAAACTGCCATGTGTTAGGATTTATGAATTGGTACAGCAGGTATCCTAATATTTTGCACACAAAAAAAAGAGATGATCACAAAAACTTCTTTATGGGTAATTACTATTCAAAAATATTCTGATAACTGGATATAGTGTCTGAACTTGGGCTTTAAAGTGGACCTGAACTCTTGCACAGGACAGAAGAAAAACAGAGAAATGGACCCTGTATGTGTTTAGAGTTTAGCCTGTCTAGTTCCCCTCTTCTGTGACTAATCACAACTGTAATTTGATCTCTCAGCCGAGTCAGCTGCCTGCCACGGCAGAGCAGCTAATTTGTAAACACAGGATGTTAACTCTATGTCTGCTTCTATGAAAGCAGGAAGTAGACACTGCAGATTTATTGCAGGATATGTATCAGCTGTAACAAAGAAATGTTTTTTTCTTTAAAGGTTATTTTGTTATCTTTTAGAGTAGAGAGGAAGTTTAAAGTTCAGCTCCACCTTAACCAGGTGTAGTGCTAATTACTACTGATTCGCTAGCCTCATCTTCCGCCTCCTGGGTGACACTAATTAGCGCTTAAAGTGGTTCTGAGATGAAAAACTAACTATAGCAAGTAACTTGTCTATATATCTTATCTCAAGTTTAGATGGTTTGCACAATAAATCTAGCTGCAAACAGTTTCAACAGTATATAATTGTTTCTCCCTGTGATCAAATGAGAGCAGCCATTTTCTGTTTGTCTTCACACAGGCAAGCTGCTCTGTATCTCCTTCCCTTTCAGCCTGTGCAAACTCCACTCCCCTCTCATCCCTCTCCGCCCCCTTGCCTCTGAAATCTCAGCAGCTCCCAGCTGGTAACGCCTCCTCCTTCTTAGGCAAAAACCTCCTCCTCCCCAGACTGAGCTCCCATGAGCACTTGCTACATGGGACTCAGAATGCCTAGGCGCTTGAGGAGCTGTGGGTGTGGTTTGTTTAGTTTATAGGGAATTAGGGCATTAATAAAAAAGTATTTGGCTTGAGGAATGCCCTATAAAATATATGTAAGGGGCACAATTATGAAATGTGTAAACGTTTATCTCGGATCCACATTAATATTTTTTCCTGCATATTTTTCACTTGAGGCATCGCGGAGGTCTTGACATTTTTCAGGGAAGAATAATTGGAAAGCGCGGCTATCCTTTACATATTGTTAGTGTAACAGTGCTGGTGGAGGGGGGCTGAACGCTGTGAACGTTTACTCTTATATATACAGACCCGGTAAGCTCGCGGCCCTGCGCTGGTACAGAATACGTCATTTTCATCTCTTTGTGTTGACATTTCCCCCTCTCCGGGTGCTGATTGACAGGATGTTACTGTTCAGCTGTGCCAATGATTGATTTTAAACGGATAGGATCAGGTTAAGAAAAATAAAGAAACGCAGTTATGCGAAGCAGGTTTCTTTTTCGCCCTTCTTACACGCTGATGCATTATAAAGTCTTTCAATGTGTAAAATCAATTACGACAAATGCAAATTCACAGCAAAGTGAAAATCAAGTTTGAGACGGTTTGAACTGCATGCCGGTTTCATTTTACGATGGGGGGGGGGGGGGGATTCTCCACAGCCCGATCAGGTCTGCTCTAATGCACAGGTGCGAGGTGTCTGCGCGGTACAGAGGACTTGATCAGGCTCAGCTATTTCCACCAGAACCCGAGCGGAGAGCTGCTAGTGCGCATGCGCGAATGCTGACAAGCACCTAATAAGGAGATCTTCTAGGGTCCCAGCGATGGATCCCCTCTGCTGTGAAGGATGGGGAAAGCCTTATGAGGATCCTGAGATGTCCCCCTCCCAAGCTAAGTACCCCCCAGGGGCACTTCTTTTCTTACAGGTTCACTTTAATTCCTTCAAATGAGCCCTCAAGACTCATCTTAGCATGCTTACCTAGCGCCAGCCCCCCTCTCCCCCCTCCCTGCCTTTAGGGCTCAAACCTACAAGTAAACTTTTCTAAGCGCTAGGGATTTGAAAAAGCTCTTGCTAATGCAATGCTATGGGGGGTGTTTATAAAATCACATCTCTCAGGTGGGATCACCCATAGCATTACATTAGCAAGCGCTTTTCAAATCACAAAGCACTCAGAAAAGCGCTCCTAGTGGCAGAGCCGGGACAAGGTCCTCCAGCGCCCAAGGCTGAGACACCAAAGTGCGCCCCTCCATCCCTCCCACCCCAGCCGTCACACACTGATTGCTATTAGACTAAGAGGTGCCACAGGGCCCACAACCTCCCCAACACCTTAATATCTAGTCATCTGGCTTGCAGTCACTGCCATGTATCCCCTTTTCTTATTTCTTTCTGCTTCAAACACAATTAGGAATGACAGCTGAATGAATTCTGCGCCCCCTCCTACACTGCGCCCTGAGGCTGGAGCCTCTCCAGCCTATGCCTCGGCCCGGCCCTGCCTAGTGGGTTTCTGGCCTTAGATTGTAAGCCTCTGGCAGGGCCCTCCTCCCTGGTGTTTTTTGCTTGATTATGCGATCTTATGCTACATACACACTTGAGATTAAAGTCTTTAGAAAAGGCAAGATCACAGACCAATTTTACCCCTTTCCATGTAGTATGAGAGCCACAGACTATCCTATTGAGCTGAACTCCCCATCAGATAAAAATCTTTGCAAGATGCTGCACACACAGTTGCTGTACACATATAAAAGATCAGTATCTGCAAAAGATCAGTATCTGCAAAAGATCAGTTCCTGCAAAATGCATTCATAGTCTATGATATCTGCAGATCCTCATCCACACCTTGTTTAACAGACATTCATCTGCAGATCTGACAATCATCTGCAGATCCAGCCTGCTGGTTCTGTTCTGCAGATGACTGTCTGTTAAACAAGGTGTGTATGAGGATCTGCAGATATCATAGACTATGGGCTTGATTCACAAAAGAGTGCTGTTAGCACGGCCGTTTTAGCGCGAATTTTCGCATTGTGTGCGACCGCGAATTTTCACGTGAAATCGATATCGTTTTCGCAAAAAAAATCACGTTTGCGCACGAAACGTTATAGTTTCGCGCGAAAATTCACGAGCGCGCGCAATGCGAAAATTCGCGCAAAAACGGCCGTGCTAACAGATAGCACTCTTTTGCGAATCAAGCCCTATGAATGCAATTTGCAGGAATGGATATTTTGCAGATACCGATCTGTTGCATATGTACAGCAACTTTGTGTGCAGCATCTTGCAAAAATTTCTGTCTGATGGGGAGATCAGCTCCATAGAATAGACTGTGTAGAGTATGGCTCTCATACTACATGGAAGGGGGTAACTTTGGTCTGTGATCTTTCATGTTCCAAAGACTTTTATCTCAAGTGTGTATGCAGCATTACTGTCTGTCACCCCTCTTGAGGACTAGAACAGTCTCTACTTTTACCAAAGACATTTGCAGGATCTTGTTTTGTTGTGAGCACCTTGTATGTCCTTCCTTGTATGTTAACCCCATTTATCAATAGTGCAGCTCTGTGTAATAAGTTGCGGTTTATAAATACAATAAATAATCATTCCTTGCTGAAAACATGAACTATGACTATGATGTTGTATATGCTTATATGCTTGCAGATAAACATTGTAAAGCATGTACAGCCTTATTATTACTAAGGGCATATGTAACATTTGCCTGGAATTCAGCTATATGGGCTCCGCAGACTGTGTCGGGACTGTATAAATAAAGTTTTGTTTACGCTCCCTCCCAAGAGCTTACAATCTGCATGAAAAGCCATGATCCGGGCCGAGGCTGCGCAGGCCGGGGAGGTTTTCTGGCAGGGACAATTTATTTGGATGAGATCACAGTTTACTCTGAGATAACTTTCTGCAAACCTTTAAAATTCCTCTGCTATTAAAATATCCCCCAGGCAGGGTAACGGAGGAGTCAGGGAGGGGAAGGCTGCTTCTCTCGGTACTATTTGTTAGAAAGTCAACTGTCCCAGTTACAAGAAGGGAAAAACATATGCAGATGTGTCCTTCGCTGCTTCTCCTATCGTTCTGCTGATTGCATCATGGTCAGCGCAACCTCAAAACTGCTCCCACTCCATGGAAAATTCCAATCCGGCTCCGTGAAATGATCTTAACTCCATCGCTGGCCCTGGCCAGAGAGCATTAGGAGGAACTGCAAGAGGCCAAACACTTTGGTTTCCCACTTCAAACAAGCGCTGGGGGCCTCGCTTCAAGAGAACCCGAGGTGGGTTTGAAGAATGTTATCTGCATACAGAGGCTGGATCTGCCTATACAGCCCAGCCTCTGTTGCTATCCCAAACCCCCCTAAGGTCCCCCTGCACTCTGCAATCCCTCATAAATCACAGCCACGCTGCTGACAAACAGCTTGTCAGAGCTGGCTGTGTTTATCTCTATAGTGTCAGTCTGCTGCTCTACCCGCCTCCTGCAGAACTCCAGTCCCCGCCTGCATCCCTTCCCTCCCTGCTGATTGGAGGGAAGGGACGGGGGCAGGGACCGGGGCTATGCAGGAGGTGGGGGAGCAGCTGAGACTGACACTACAGATGTAAACACAGCCTCACAGCATGGCTGTGATTTATGAGGGATTGCAGAGTGCAGGGGGACCTTAGTGGGGTTTAAGATAGCAACAGAGGCTGGGCTGTATAGACAGATCCAGCCTCTGTATGCAGATAACATTCTTTAAACACACCTCGGGTTCTCTTTCAGCAAACAGAGGAGAGAAGAAATCCAGTGATGCGTAAAAGGAGGCAACGTCTCCCGCAAGCTCCGCTATGTGCAAGAGAACGGACCAGGGCTGTAAAAACAGCTCTCCTCTCTGCGGATCGCCATGCTTACAGCGGACCGGAACTCTTGCACAGGACAGGAAAACCTAGAGAAATCCACCCTGTGTGTATCTAGAGAGTTTAGCCTGTCTAATTCCCCTTCATCTAGGACTAATCACCAGTGTAAGTTCATCTCTCATCTGTGTCAGCTGGCTGCCTCGGCAGAGCAGCTAATTTGTAAACACAGGATGTTAACCCTATGTCTGCTTCCATGAAAGCAGGAAGTAGACACGCTGCAGATTTATTGCAGGATTTGTATCAGTTGTAACAAAGAAATGCTTTTCTTTAAAGGGAGTCTGAAGTGATTTTAAAAATAAAACATAGATACTTGCCTAAGGAGAGGGAAGGTTCTGGGTCCTATAGAGCCTTCCTGTTCTCCTGCCGGTCCCCCCGTTCCACCGATGGCTCCACCATTACCAATCTACTACCATTCCTTCATAGACTGCTCTCTTCTGGGTTGGGTGGGCTTTGGAAGTCTTCAGAAAATATTGGGCTCCTGAAGCCGGCCGCTCCCTAATGCGCATGTGCGAGCATCCTCTCTCTACACTCGCACAGTACAGAGCCGCCGGCCTTCGGGGGCCCGAGTTTTTCTGAAGACTTCCGTAGTGTCCCACAGTGAGAGACTCAAACGGGAGGAGCCTGCGGGGGAACAAGGACACCGTGAGGAGAACAGGAAGGCTCAATAGCAGTGATGGCTAACCTTGGCACTCCAGCTCTGGTGGAACTACAAGTCCCATGAGGCATTGCAATAACCTGACAGCTCTAAGCATAACTCGGGGAGGCAGAGGCCTGATGGGATTTGTAGTTTTGTCACAGCTGGAGGACCAAGGTTAGCCATCACTGCTCTATAGGACCCAGCGCCATCCCTCTCCTAAATTGAGTATCGTTTTTTATTTACTTTGTTAACCAGAGATGAAAATAAACTAATGAGATAAACAATTATATCTGTCCTTCTACTCCTAAAAATGACTCTTTTAGATATCTCAACGCTTTATGTATAAACATGTACAAAGCAGATGTAATGTTTCATAGTCTCTGCTCAATTGCAGTATCTCAAGAGTCCCAGAGTGAAAATACATTAACTATTCACCTTTTTATCTTTTCCCCTCACAGTAAGAAGCCAGGTATCTGCTTAGGAAAGTGTTTTATAGCTGTAATTTGTTATCAGTGAGCCGACTGAGTCCTGACTGGAGAAAAGCTGTCAGTTCCATAGCTAATTATAAACTCTTTCAGGCAGGGAGAAAAAGAAACGGAGGGCAGCATAAAGGCAGCCATACACTGGTCGATGTGCCATCAGATCGACCAGCTGACAGATCCCTATCTGATCGAATCTGATCAGAGAGGGATCGTATGGCTGCCTTTCCTGCAAACAGATTGTGAATCGATTTCAGCCTGAAACCGATCACAATCTGTTGTGGTGGTGCTGCCGCCGCTCCCCCCGCCGGTATACATTACCTGAGGCTGGCTCCCGGGCGTGATGTCCCCGTCATGTGGCACCTCCGGCTCCGGCATCCGCATAGAACTTAAGCTATCACACCAGTGACAGCGGAAGTTCAAATAGAGCGCCCTCTAGTTGTACTTCCGCTGTCACTGGCATGACAGCGGAAGTTATACGAGGATGCCGGAGGTGCCATGACGGGAGCAGTGACGGACGGGATGCCCGGGAGCCAGCCTCAGGTAATGTATACCTGATCGGATCGGCCGCCGCTAGCGACACGCTCCCTACCCGCGGGCGATCGAGGGTAATTTCCCGCACGGCGCGATCGACGGACCGATCCGATTTCGGGAGGAAATCGGATCGGCGGGTGCGTGTTGCGCGAACGATTGGCAGCAGATTCGATCCCAGTGATCGAATCTGCTGTCGAAACTGCCGCAAATCGGGCCAGTGTATGGCCACCTTAAGTGTCTGTATGCTTGTCACTGTATATACACCTGTCTATCTCACCATGTCACATGTCATCTCTGGTACACTTTAAGACTTTATTTAAAGGTTATTATGCTGTTGCTTATCTTTTAGAGCAGATAGGAAGTTCAGGCGCATTGTTTTAGCTATACCGAGGCTAAACAAAGATGTTATGCAACTCCCTTTCTGAGCTCTGCTTCTTAGAAATGCTCCGTAGTAATTACAGGCAATCTGGGTCATGTAGGAATTGCTGCTCCAGGAAGAAGGAACCAGCTCTAATACTGTAAATGCAAGGAATACCTGGACTAACATGCAATACGTATATGTGGACTAGGCCCCGGATTTACATCACAGGAGCCTGTAGGCACATTGCCCTCCATGAAACCAGGCAGCGCGGTGGCATAGTGGTTAGCGCTATCACCTTGCAGGTTCCTCAATTACCAGCCAGGGCACTACATGGAGTTTGTATGTTCTCCCCGTGTCTGTGTGGGTTTCCTCCAGGCAACCTGGTTTCCTCCCACATCCCCAAAACATAATTGTCTTTCTCCTAAATTAGCCCTAGACTATGATACATGCACTTCACGATACATACATAGACATATATATATATATATATAACAAGTAGCTAGAGTTGCCCTCAAGTATTAGGTAGCTAGCAGTTAAGCGAGATATCTTCAGTGGAATGCTGAGAGTTGGGTTAGTAACCTCTCATTTACACTCTGCTCGGGACTCTGCATAGGGAAGGAGGGAGGTGCTTGGGGAGGGGAGTCAGCCGCCTTACCATCATCAGGTGCCTACAGTGGAAAATTCTGCCCTGACACAGATCAACATGAGAAGGGGAGGGGGATTTCCTGAGAATCCCCCATGAAGAGATGGACTAGTCCAAAACCTGTTGCTTCTGTCAGATTTCTACTACCTCCTGTAAGTGACAGCAACATAGTAGAAAAGTAATTTATGGTTCATTTTACTCTGAAAAAAACATACTTCTTATTTGTTTAGGTTTGCACATATTTTAAATTTTACAGTTTTTCTCCACAGTGCTCCTTTAAATAATTTTACCGAGCTGCCCTGAGTGGATTGAGGCCTGTGTGTTTGATTTCTGCACAGATTGACACAAGCTCTTGCCGGAACACAGCCCTGGCGTCAGTCGAGAACCTCTCCATACTTACGTTCTAAGGTTCCTTATCGTTAACACACAGGCCGTATCTAAACAAGGGGTTTAATGTATGGAATCATTTTTAATCCGCAGTCCTGGAATTCCGCTTTAGGCCCCTCTACACTATAATTAAGCTTCGTTTGTTTAGCATCAGACAAAAAGAGTATAACAAGTAACATGCAAGTTCACACCCCGACGCCTTATATAGAGAAGATGGAAAAAAAAGAATTGGTGCTCTTGCATGAAGTCAAATAAATCTTCATCCCATAACAAATTCAAGGCTCCAGCGGTCTCCCACAAGTGTTTTCTCTTGACAGCTCATCAGAGAGGCCCCCACACTTTTTGTATATGTTAGTGTGGTTTATTTTATTATATTTTTGTGCGTGTGGTAAAACAGACAAGTATAATTAGGAGCAGGGACAATACCAGCCTTGGTATATTTGCACATGCTTTGTGCTGTCAACAGGCGCCCATGTTTGATGTGAGGAGCGGTTTAGGCCCTCAGTGAAGGAGACCAGAATTCTTTGCGTTTCTTATCTGAATGCTTTGCGTATGGCTGGCTGAAAGCCAAAACTCCAAGTCTACCACAGAAATGAACCTGCAGGGAGAAATTCTACTACTCATCTGCCAGGGGCGTAGCCAGAGGTTGCGACCGCATCGGGCCCTTGGGCCAGAGGGCCCTTCCTCAACTGTAGTAATGGTGGATGGTGGCTGGATGGTGTAGTGGTTAAGGGCTCTGCCTCTGACGCGAGAGACCTGGGTTCGAATCTCGGCTCTGCCTGTTCAGTAAGCCAGCACCTATTCAGTCGGAGACCTTGGGCAAGTCTCCCTAACACTGCTACTGCCTATAGAGCGCGTCCTAGTGGCTGCAGCTCTGGCGCTTTGAGTCCGTGAGGAGAAAAGCGCGATATAAATGTTATCTGTCTTGTCTAATAGCTCTCTATTGGTCCTGTGCTCATAATAATCACTTCTAGAGATACTTTGAATAGTGGTAATCATTAACAAACCATTCCACATCCCCTTCTTGCACCTCTGACACTGTAGTTGCCAATGGCAGGTTTGGTGCGCCATATCAATTGTTATGTATAGAGTGTTTGGGGGGCCCCAATGTAAAACTTGCATCGGGACCCACAGCTCCTTAGCTACGCCACTGTCACCTGCCAAGGGCGGCTCCTGCTGGCCTCCAGTAGGTCAATAACTATCCCTTTTTTGGAGGGACAGTCCCTCTTTGGGAACTAAATCTCCTTGTCCCTCTTTCACGTCTGATGAACAGATCTGTATAGATTTATGTAATTTTTCTAATGAAAAAAGTATTGGATTGACTCTAAACTTTATTCTCATTGATATATTTCTTATATTTAGGCCCCTTTTACACTAGGAGACTTTCTTTGCGTTGTGTTGCCCTTTCTACACACAGGGTAACGCAAAAACAATCAAGGTCTATGGGGCCCAATACACTTACCCCGTCAACAGCGCATTACCGTCGGACTTCAGAGGTGACGGGATATGCGGAAGTCTACGAGCAACGCAGAAATTTGAAATATGTTGGCGGCGCGGCACGCATGCACGGAATGACGCAAATATGAAGGGGAAGCCGGGAATCTCAGTGTAGTTCTTCCTGACAATTAGGGAGTGCGTCACGGGGCCAGAGACGACGAAGGGCATGTGGGGGGGGGGGGGCATGCTAGCGTGGGGGGGGGGGGGGGGCGCATCGCTATGCATATGACCCTGTCTGCACACTCTGCTGCAGGGTCACATGAAGCTGTTTTTGGCTTTGCGGTTCAATGTAATGTGGGCGGCGTACCGCAACACTTGTCCATAGTGCAGGGCAGCACGGTGGCGTAGTGGTTAGCGCTCTCGCCTTGCAGCGCTGGGTCCCCGGTTCGAATCCCAGCCAGGGCACTATCTGCAAAGAGTTTGTATGTTCTCTCCGTGTCTGCGTGGGTTTCCTCTGGGCACTCCGGTTTCCTCCCACATTCCAAAAACATACGGATAAGTTAATTGGCTCCCCCTAAAATTGCCCTAGACTACAGTACTTACACTACATAATATAGACATATGGCAAGGGTAGGGATTAGATTGTGAGCTCCTTTGAGGGACAGTTAGTGACAAGATATATATATATATACACTGTACAGCGCTGCGTAATATGTTGGCGCTATATAAATACTATATAATAATAATAATAATAGTGTAAAACCAGCCTTAAATCTGATCTCCAGTATGGAAGTTAAATGCCACCGGCCTTCCTGTAAAAGAAAGTTATAGTTACCTGCGCTGCCTGGTCACTCAAAGCCCCTCCGACTACCCCGATTCACCCGACTTCAAGCGCGTGGCCCCGCCTCCCCTCCCTACCAGGCCAGAAGAAGGTCTTGGGAAGCAGGAGTGGACTGGAAGAGGATTTGGGAAGCTTCTGGACATGAGGAGGGAGGTTTATACAGATGTAGCACCATCGCTCAGTCCATCGGTCAGGGCCGGGCAGAGGTGAGAGAGGCTCCAGCCTCAGGACGCAGTGTAGGAGGGGGCGCAGGGCAGGGGTGAGGCAGAGGCGAGAGAGGCTCCAGCCTCAGGACGCAGTGTAGGAGGGGGCGCAGGGCGGGGGTGAGGCAGAGGCGAGAGAGGCTCCAGCCTCAGGACGCTGTGTAGGAGGGGGCGCAGGGCAGGGGTGAGGCAGAGGCGAGAGAGGCTCCAGCCTCAGGACGCTGTGTAGGAGGGGGCGCAGGGCGGGGGTGAGGCAGAGGCGAGAGAGGCTCCAGCCTCAGGACGCAGTGTAGGAGGGGGCGCAGGGCGGGGGTGAGGCAGAGGCAAGAGAGGCTCCAGCCTCAGGGCGCAGTGTAGGAGGGGCGCAAAACTCATTCAATATCATTCCCCTATTGTGTTTGAAGCAGAGAGAAATAAGAAAAGGGGATACATGGCAGTGACTGCAAGCCAGATAACTAGAGATGAAGGTGTTGGGGCCCTCTTAGTCTAATAGCAATCAGTGTGTGACGGCTGGGGTGAGAGGGATGGGGGAGGGGGGGGGGAGAGAGTGCACTTTGGTGTCTCAGCCTTGGTTGCCGGAGGACCTTGTCCCGTCTCTGCCGTCTGTAAGTGGTACGCCCGTACGGTTAACAGACGTCGAAGGAGTTAATCGGAGCCACGTTTATTTCAGCTGGAAGTCATCAGGCCTTCATCCTGCCATGTTTATTGGTGTGTCTGTGTGTGGGTGTGCAAAGATCTCATTACATCTCAAACCTCTTTCCTCCTAATTACTCTCTCCACTGCCCTAGAGGGATGGACAGAAAGGCCCCCAGAACTCACTGCGCTATTGCTGCACTGCACTCTCCACTGCCCTAGAGGGATGGACAGAAAGGCCCCCAGAACTCACTGCGCTATTGCTGCACTGCACTCTCCACTGCCCTAGAGGGATGGACAGAAGGGCCCCCAGAACTCACTGCGCTATTGCTGCACTGCACTCTCCACTGCCCTAGAGGGATGGACAGAAGGGCCCCCAGAACTCACTGCGCTATTGCTGCACTGCACTCTCCACTGCCCTAGAGGGATGGACAGAAGGGCCTGCAGACCCCGCTTCGATATCCCTGCACTGCGGCCGCCAGCAGAACCTAAACACTGAGCTTGTGCAGCAGAAGTCTTGAGACATCGGAGGCGGATCTGATGTTTTACAAACAATATAGCAGAGTGTAGCTACTCACAGCGCTCTCCCTTACTACTGTGTACAAGGTTGTGCTGAGGTACGGTCATGCAAAATAAAATAACTACTGTACTTCATAGGTGGCAGAATTTTCCTACGCTGAAAAGCGAGATTATTCATTTTATCCTACATGGCCGTGTAAATTAGCATTAACTTATGGCTAAATAAGCCCCCACACTGCATATCAACGCTTACTTTCAAAATAAAACAAAACATCGATACTTTTAAAGAGGTATTGTCAGCCAGAAAATCAAATTCCATTTACCCACTGCTCTGTGTTTAGTATGCAGTCTACATCCTGACCCTGCATTGCAAGCATTCCAATATAATCAGAAATGTTTCTGCTGTAATGGATCTTATCTCCGCCAGCCTGGCTCTATTCTGGTACATTTCCGGGGGGCGGGAAGCTGGTCATCTCCCCTCCCACATTACTGCTCCTCACTGATTGGCTGAGGGCAGTTCAGTGTGACACAAGCTGAGAAGGGAAATAGAAGATAAATCACCACACCCCTTTGCAGAAGCTGCTGAAATCCGATTGAAGTTCTGCTCACATGTGTTTACAAAGATATGATAGTGCAGTTCTGCATACACCAATTCAGGCAGAGGGAAAAAAAAGAGTAAGGGAGGAAATGACA
Organism: Hyperolius riggenbachi; assembly: GCF_040937935.1. Lineage (NCBI taxonomy): Eukaryota > Metazoa > Chordata > Amphibia > Anura > Hyperoliidae > Hyperolius > Hyperolius riggenbachi. The sequence goes on from NC_090649.1 coordinate 486,613,896, forward strand.
CCATAAAGCCAGAGGCAGTAAAGATGGAAGATGCCTGGAACAGTTTTCTCATTATTTACAACATACAATTCACTAAAATCAACATGTGGACAGTACAATACATATGTTATGTAAATAGAACAAGTATTTAACTTATTTAACTTTTTATATTTGTGTATATTTCCCGGGGATAGTGTGGCTGACCCTTGTGCTTTAAAGCAGTCTGGCATAGGCATACAATTAAACATTTCCCTTCCAATTCTTTATCAATTATATTGTTATCCTACTTACCTCTGACTGTGAAAATGATGAAAATCCCCCCCCCCACCACCACCACCACTACCACTTCATAGCCACAGCACCGAATGTGGAAGCAGCTATCTTGCATAATAATGTATTCTCCAGCTCAAACTGAAAGCTTTGCCAGAAAAAAAGATAATCATAGTAAGTGTGCATGTACGCAGAAGCTCTCTGCTATAGATGAGATTTTTATCAGCTGCATTCAGAGATAAGGCAACAATCTTAAAGAGAACCCGAGGTGGGTTTGAAGAATATTATCTGCATACAGAGGCTGGATCTGCCTATACAGCCCAGCCTCTGTTGCTATCCCAAACCCCCCTAAGGTACCCCTGCACTCTGCAATCCCTCATAAATCACAGACACGCTGCTGACAAACAGCTTGTCAGAGCTGGCTGTGTTTATCTCTATAGTGTCAGTCTGCTGCTCTCCCCGCCTCCTGCAGAACTCCAGTCCCCGCCTGCATCCCTTCCCTCCCTGCTGATTGGAGGGAAGGGGGCAGGGACCGGAGCTATGCAGGAGGCGGGGGAGCAGCTGAGACTGAAACTACAGATGTAAACACAGCCTCATAGCACGGCTGTGATTTATCAGGGATTGCAGAGTGCAGGGGGACCTTAGTGGGGTTTGGGATAGCAACAGAGGCTGGGCTGTATAGGCAGATCCAGCCTCTGTATGCAGATAACATTCTTTAAACATACCTCGGGTTCTCTTTAAGGTACATATGCACACTAGATAAAATTCTGCCAAAACAGCCAATAACGACAGCTGTGGGCGATGATTAGCTCATCTAGGCATGTTCTCTGCCTCATGACATGCCTCTGTGTACCCAACACCGCCGCTCTCAGCCTCTCAGCCCCCCAACCCCCCACACACACATTGCCGTGCTATAGCCCCCAGAGATTAGCGACAAAATTTGTCGCCATCTCGGACGTAAACTTAGGGGAGAGGGGTTCCCTGTTTAAAACGCCCACGAAAGTGAAAGTGGGCCAGTGCCTCCTCCATAGCGAAAGAACGCTAGTGATGCGTCTGTACAGCATTGTGCTCCAAATGGTCGACCAAGGAATCGTTACCGATCACAAGGAATATTTAGCTAGTGTCATACTTCTTAGCTCCACCAGAGGCAGCACTGCACACCAGGCTGACTCCTAATTCCAACCATTCCTGTATCATCAATGCTGGATACACGAGGAATGTATGGCTAGTGTCATACTTCTTAGCACCACCAGAGGCAGCACTGCTCACCAGACTGACTCCGGATCCCAGCCACTTCTGTATCCTCAATGCTGGGTACACAAGGAATGTATGGCTAGTGTCATACTTCTTAGCACCACCAGAGGCAGCACTGCTCACCAGACTGACTCCGGACCCCAGCTGTTTCTGTATCCTCAATGCTGGGTACACAAGGAATGTATGGCTAGTGTCATACTTCTTAGCACCACCAGAGGCAGCACTGCTCACCAGACTGACTCCGGACCCCAGCTGTTTCTGTATCATCAATGCTGGATACACGAGGAATGTATGGCTAGCGTCATACTTCTTAGCACCACCAGAGGCAGCACTGCTCACCAGACTGACTCCGGATCCCAGCCACTTCTGTATCCTCAATACTGGGTACACAAGGAATGTATGGCTAGTGTCATACTTCTTAGCACCACCAGAGGCAGCACTGCTCACCAGACTGACTCCGGACCCCAGCTGTTTCTGTATCCTCAATGCTGGGTACACAAGGAATGTATGGCTAGTGTCATACTTCTTAGCACCACCAGAGGCAGCACTGCTCACCAGACTGACTCCGGATCCCAGCTGTTTCTGTATCATCAATGCTGCGTACACAAGGAATGCATGGCTAGTGTCATACTTCTTAGCACCACCAGAGGCAGCACTGCTCACCAGGCTGACTCCGGATCCCAGCTGTTTCTGTATCATCAATGCTGGGTACACAAGGAATGTATGGCTAGTGTCATACTTAGCACCACCAGAGGCAGCACTGCTCACCAGGCTGACTCCGGATCCCAGCTGTTTCTGTATCATCAATGCTGGGTACACAAGGAATGTATGGCTAGTGTCATACTTCTTAGCATCACCAGAGGCAGCGCTGCTCACCAGGCTGACACCTGATCCCAGCCACTTCTGTATCCTCAATGCTGGGTACACAAGGAATGTATGGCTAGTGTCATACTTCTTAGCACCACCAGAGGCAGCATTTCTCACCAGGCTGACTCCGGATCCCAGCTGTTTCTGTATCATCAATGCTGGGTACACATGTAAGGAGCATACTTAATATCTAACAACTGCAACCAATCACAGCTTCATGGGATTACCTGATGAGGAAGGGGATGAAAGGTGCCATGCTGAGTGCAGAGTAGGTGCCATCCATGGGAGACGGGTACAGCTTACTCAGGATCAGAAGCAGAAGGTACAGACTGGGGTGGAGCTTTGACTCTCCCGTGGGACTGAAATAGGAGAAAAAAAACACATGTATGGTCATGGATATTTAAACAGTTATTTACCAGTCTTATACATTTCTCCTGTTCCAGGTACTAAGTTCAGCTATCAACAAAATATTTTTTATTTTTTTTTAAAGGAAGGGTTCACGGAGGAAAAAAAATACTAATCCACTTACCTGGGGCTTCCTCCAGCCCGTGGCAGGCAGGACGTGCCCTCGACGCCGCTCCGGAGACTCCCGATCTTCTCCCGTGGCTCACCTGACCTGGCCAGGCCGGCTTCCTGGTCGGGCTCTTGTGCGCTCCACCGTGTGTCTCACTGACGTCATCGGACGTCCTACGAACTGTACTGCGCATGCGCAGTAGTCGCGTGAGAGGCACGTTGGAGCGCACAAGAGCCCGACCTGGAAGCCGGCCTGGCCAGGTCAGGTGAGCCATGGGAGAAGACCGGGAGCCTCCGAAGAGGTGGAGAGGGCACCTTCTGCCTTTCACGGGCTGGAGGAAGCCCCAGGTAAGTGGATTAGTATTTTTTTTTAAGTACTCTGTGGATCTTCCCTTTAAAGGGCCTTTAGAAGTATTTAGGTTACATTCAATGGTATAACAATAGACAAAGACAAGACAAATAACATTTATATTGCGCTTTTCTCCTGGCGGACTCAAAGCACCAGAGCTGCAGCCACTAGGGCACGCTCTATAGGCAGTAGCAGCATTAGGGAGACTTGCCTAAGGTCTCCTACTGAATAGGTGCGTAATATGTTGGCGCTTTATAAATACAATAAATAAATAAATAAATAATAAATAAATAAATAGGTGCAGCTTACTGAACAGGCAGAGCCGAGATTTTAACCCTGGTCTCCTGTGTCAGAGGCGGAGCCCTTAACCATTACATTATCCAGCCACTGCATAGCCCCAGCAACCCCCGCCATTGCAGGAAGGCCCATGGCCTAAGGAAGCCGCTCCTGTGGTAACATGCAGAGCACTGGTGCGTGATACTTTACATGCTTCCAGTGGCAGGACAGGTCCTCACTCTTGTCTCTTGGGGAGGAGTTAGAGCGCACCTAACACTGCACTAGTATGTGTGGGGAAGTGGAGCCTGCAGGAGTTTGGGGCAGAGGTGTAGCTTGGGTTTTCAGCCCCCGGGGACAAAGACAGTTTTTGCGCCCCCCTCTGGACAAAATGGGCATGGCCACACATAAGAATGTGGTCAGGGGGGAGTCAAACGTTATTTAGATAGCTATATGTGCCCCCTTACCCCATTCAGACAGCCAGATGTGCCCCCCTTTAAATAGCCAAATGTGTGCCCCTTTAGTTAGCCAGATGTGCCCCCTCCCCCCCCCCCCCTCACCCTGTTTAGATAGTCAAATGTGCCCCCTTTAGATAGCATGGTATTGCAGCTTTTGACAACTTGATAAAGAGCGTACCAGCTCGAAACAGCGGTTTGTCGTTGTAAGCGTTGCTTTTAATCGATGTAATCAATAAAGAGACAAACCTTTATATTCGAGGTGCCTGCTTTTGGTGGATTTCCTTACAAAGATACAGCTCCAGTGGTGTGGAATGCTGCAAGCTTGGGCACACACTTCCCTCCTTTGATGGGTGCTGATCCAAACCATCCCTGTATTCCCTTTAGATAGCCTTATTCTGCTGCTGGTAACGCTTCTGCAGAGGGAGAGAGAGAAGCAGGGGCACTTCAGGCAGCCAGCGAGCCGCCTCTCAAGCAACGTGGGGGTGCAATGGACGTGCAGAGCGCCCTCACAGTGCTGCGCCCGGGGACATATGTACCCCATTGCCCACCCATATCTACTCCTCTGGCTTGGGGGCCCGGGATATTCAAGTTACACCCCTGGTTACATTTACAGTCTTCAAAGGTTGGCGAGTGTCACTAAGATTTAAAAAGGCAGTTTCAGGGAACTAGAGAAGAAAGTGAGAAAACCTGTACATGGAAGTGGGAAGAGGTCATTAGTATAAATAAGAGGCAATGATTGTGAGTAGAGTTGCAGGTTGAGTGGGACATTTTAGTGAACTGATTTTTAGTGGAGCCAGGCTGAAGACAGCTTTGTAGGAATAACAGTTAGAACCAAGCTTGAACTGTCTTCTGTACCTGTGGAGGGACTAACCAAGAGGAGAAACATCTGAGAAGCGAGAGGAGAGGTGGAAGAGTTAGGAAAGAGAGACAGACAGAAGGATAACTAGATCGAAAATTAGGCTAAATTAAATAGGCGTTTGATTTCTAGAACCTTCAAAAACTTTATTTGTCCATAAACATAATCCAGTGTTTGGAGACCATCCAAGGTCCCTTGATCACGGCAACAAAGTCAAGCGTTTATCTACAATCTTACTGCCCAAGACTGTTAACAAGCCAACCCCACCATTGCTACATAACTATCCATCCACTAGCCACGTGGTGGCTGGATGGTGTAATGGTTAAGGGTTCTGCCTCTGACACAGGAGACCTGGGTTCGAATCTCGGCTCTGCCTGTTCAGTAAGCCAGCACTAATTCAGTAGGAGACCTTGAGCAAGTCTCCCTAACACTGCTACTGCCTATAGAGCGTGTCCTTGTGGCTGCAGCTCTGGCGCTTTGAGTCCGCCAGGAGAAAAGCACAATATAAATGTTCTGTGTTTGTTCTGTGTTTGATAACACCAATCCTATTGCTCACTCCAGTGGTTACCGATAAAATGGAGAATCCTTTTCAAAACTGGCATGCTAACATTCAAATCCCTACACGACCTAGGCCCCGGATTCATGAAGGATTTAAGTGACTTTGAACGAGGGATGATCGGCAGTGCAAGAAGAGCTACTGCTAGCATCTCTGAAACCAGGATTTTCTCACTCAACACTATCTCGGGTTTTTAGAGAGTGGAAGTTGGGTAAAAAAAAAAAAACTCAAGCGATCAGGACTATTCTGGTTGAAAAAGCCTGGTGAACGAAAGAGGTGAAAGGTGAGCAGCACGCATGGTCAGCAGCAACAGAAGGGCAACAACACGACAAATTACAGCTACATTCAATGCAGGTAAATCACAAAGCGTATCCCAATGCACAACATGACGGACTTCGCTAAGGATGGGCTTTAGCAGCAGGAGACCATCAAGACTGCCTTTGGTATCACAGAAAAATAGGAAAAGACGCCTGTTATGGACGCTTGCTACCGTGCTAGATCGGTCTCAAATTGGTTTAAGGAACATCAATCAGAGTTTACCCTGCTTCCATGGCCAGCTCAGTCCCCTGACCTCAACCCTATTGAGCATTTGTGGGACAAAGTCGAAAGATCACTTTAAAGCTTGGAAACGCCACCATCCAATCTGACCCAACTTAGAGCTGCTATTATGTCAGCATGGGCCAACATTCCTCAGCAATGGTATCAGCATCTTGTTTGGTCCATGCCAAGAAGAATATCGGCTGTGATCAGAGCTAAAGGTGGACCAACATATTAAAGGGTGTCTCTATTTTTTGGGGGCCACTCAGTGTATATTAATGGCTTGGAGGGTGGAGAAATATACTATAACTAGTAGACCCAAGCCTGTTTAAAAACGGGCTCTAGGTCTTTTTTCTACCCCCGCCGCCAGTGCGCATGCCCGCAAACCCGTTCGCACCCGCCCGCCTCACCCACCTCGCTCCCTGGTCCCGTCCAGCTGTCCGTACTATGCACATGCGCAGTAGCAAATAACAGGGACACAGGGACAGCTGGACACAGCGACACAGGGAGTTTATTTCAGAGGATAAGCTGCCAATATATAGCCACTTGTAAAATGAGAGACTAATAACAGTGACAAAATGTATACGTTGGTTCAAATCTGTAGATGAAATATTGAACAAGGATACCAATTTCTTCAATTGGTATGAGGTTGATGATGATATTTAATGTCACAATTCTTTTTCAGGTCAGACTAACTAGATCCATTCTGCTTGTAGCTAACTATTGTACTTGGAATTTACGATGCCTGTGTGCCAGGCAGAGTCTCAGTTGTGTGAGCATTGAGTAAACAAAGGGTCTTATCAGTTTGTCATAAATCAGCTAACATCCTCTTCAAGATCCTATTTCGATGTTTTGTTTCAATTAAAGCATCTTAATGACCTGTATTTATGTTTCCTAAAAGATCTACAGTGGTGTGAAAAACTATTTGCCCCTTCCTGATTTCTTATTCTTTTGCATGTTTGTCACACTTAAATGTTTCTGCTCATCAAAAACCGTTAACCATTAGTTAAAGATAACATAATTGAACACAAAATGCAGTTTTAAATGATGGTTTTTATTATTTAGTGAGAAAAAAAAACTCAAAACCTACATGGCCCTGTGTGAAAAAGAAATTGCCCCCTGAACCTAATAACTGGTTGGGCCACCCTTAGCAGCAATAACTGCAATCAAGCGTTTGCGATAACTTGCAACGAGTCTTTTACAGCGCTCTGGAGGAATTTTGGCCCACTCATCTTTGCAGAATTGTTGTAATTCAGCTTTATTTGAGGGTTTTCTAGCATGAACTGCCTTTTTAAGGTCATGCCACAACATCTCAATAGGATTCAGGTCAGGGCTTTGACTAGGCCACTCCAAAGTCTTCATTTTGTTTTTCTTCAGCCATTTAGAGGTGGATTTGCTGGTGTCTTTTGGGTCATTGTCCTGTTGCAGCACCCAAGATCGCTTCAGCTTGAGTTGACGAACAGATGGCCGGACATTCTCCTTCAGGATTTTTTGGTAGACAGTAGAATTCATGGTTCCATCTATCACAGCAAGCCTTCCAGGTCCTGAAGCAGCAAAAACAACCCCAGACCATCACACTACCACCACCATATTTTACTGTTGGTATGATGTTCTTTTGCTGAAATGCTGTGTTACTTCTACGACAGATTTAACAGGACACGCACCTTCCAAAAAGTTCAACTTTTGTCTCGGCGGTCCACAAGGTATTTTCCCACAAGTCTTGGCAATCATTGAGATGTTTTTTTTAGCAAAATTGAGACAAGCCTTAAAGGGAAGGTCCAAGCAAAATAAAAAAAAATGAGTTTCACTTACCTGGGGCTTCTACCAGCCCCATGCAGCCATCCTGTGCCCTCGTAGTCACTCACTGCTGCTCCAGTCCCCCACTGGCAGCATGCCGACCTCGGAGGTCGGCGGGTTGCATTGCGTACATTTTTACGCATTCCCGCTAGTGCAGGAACATTAACACATACATTTTTACGCGTTAGTGGTTCAATGCGTAAATTTTTACGCATTGAACCACTAACACGTAAAAATGTATGTGTTAATGTTCTTGCACTAGGGGGAATGCGTAAAAATGTACGCAATGCGACTCGCCGACCTCCGAAGTCGGCATGCTGCCAGCGGGGGACTGGAGCAGCATTGAGTGACTACGAGGGCACAGGATGGCTGCATGGGGCTGGTAGAAGCCCCAGGTAAGTGAAACTTATTTTTTTTATTTTGCTTGGACCTTCCCTTTAACCACTTGCCGACCGCCCACAGCCCATGGACGGCGGCAAAGTGGATGCCTTAAGGACCGCAATACGCCTTAGGGCGTTGCGTCCTTTTCCTATGCCGGGGCAGCGATCGCGTCATTGATGACGCGTGCTTCCCCCGGCAACTGGCTCCGCCCACCCGCCATAACATCCCGCCGGCCATACGGAAGCGCCGGCGGGATGTTAACCCCGCGATCGCCACTACAAAGTGTATAATACACTTTGTAATGTATACAAAGGGTATTATACAGGCTGCCTCCTGCCCTGGTGGTCCCAGTGTCCGAGGGACCACCAGGGCAGGCTGCAGCCACCCTAGTCTGCACCCAAACACACTGATCTGCCCCGCCCACTGATCGCCCACAGCACCCCTCAGACCCCCCCCCCTGCCCACCCCCCAGACCCCTGTTTGCACCCAATCACCCCCCTAATAACCCATCAATCACTCCCTGTCACTACCTGTCAACGCTATTTTTTTTAATCCCCCCCCTGCCCCCTGCCCCCTCCTGATCACCCCCCCCCACCCCTCAGATTCTCCCCAGGACCCCCCCAGACCCCCCCCCCCCCCCCCCCCTGTGTACTGTATGCATCTATCCCCCCTGATAACCTGTCAATCACCTGTCAATCACCCATCAATCACCCCCTGTCACTGCCACCCAACAATCAGCCCCTAACCTGCCCCTTGCGGGCAATCTGATCACCCACCCACACCAATAGATCGCCCGCAGATCCGACATCAGATCACCTCCCAAATCCATTGTTTACATCTATTCTCTCCTCTAAACACCCACTAATTACCCATCAATCACCCCCTATCACCACCTGTCACTTTTACCTATCAGATCAGACCCTAATCTGCCCCTTGCGGGCACCCAATCACCCGCCAACACGCTCAGATTGCCCTCTGACCCCCCCTTATCAATTCACCAGTGCATTAATTACATCTGTTCTTCCCTGTAATAACCCACTGATCACCTGTCAATCACCTGCCAATCACCTATCACCCATCAAACACCCCCTGTCACTGCCACCCATCAATCAGCCCCTGTCATTGCCACCCATCAATCACCCCCTGTCACTGCCACCCATCAATCAGCCCCTAACCTGCCCCTTGCGGGCAATCTGATCACCCACCCACACCATCCGATCGCCTGCAGACCCGCAGTCAGATCACCTCCCAAGTGCATTGCATCTGTTCTCTCCTCTAAACACCCACTAATTACCCATCAATCACCCCCTGTCACTGCTACCCATCAGATTAGACCCCCATCTGCCCCTAGGGCACCCAATCACCCGCCCACACCCTCAGACCCCAGCCGTGATCACCTCGCCATTGCATTACTTGCATCTATTCCCCCCACTAATCACACCCTGAGACACCCATCAATCACCTCCTGTCACTACCTGTCACCCCCTAGCACACCTACCCATCAGATCAGGCCCTAATTTGCCCCGTGTGGGCTCCTGATCACTCGGCCAAACCCTCAGATCCCCCTCAGACCCCCTTCCGATCACCTCCCCAGTGCATTGAGTGCATCTATTTTCCCCTCTAATCACCCCCTGAGACACCCATCAATCACCTCCTGTCACCCCCCTAGCACTCCTATCCATCAGATCAGGCCCAATACAACCTGTCATCTAAAAGGCCACCCTGCTTATGACCGGTTCCACAAAATTCGGCCCCTCATAGACCACCTGTCATCAGAATTTGCAGATGCTTATACCCCTGAACAGTCATTTTGAGACATTTGGTTTCCAGACTCCTCACGGTTTTGGGCCCGTAAAATGCCAGGGCGGTATAGGAAGCCCACAAGTGACCCCATTTTAGAAAAAAGACACCCCAAGGTATTCTGTTAGGTGTATGACGAGTTCATAGAAGATTTTATTTTTTGTTAAAAGTTAGCGGAAATTGATTTTTATTGGGTTTTTTTCACAAAGTGTCATTTTTCACTAACTTGTGACTAAAAGTAAAATCTTCTATGACCTCGCCATACACCTAATGGAATACCTTGGGGTGTCTTCTTTCTAAAATGGGGTCACTTGTGGGGTTCCTATACTGCCCTGGCATTTTAGGGGCCCTAAACCGTGTGGAGTAGTCTAGAAAACAAATGCCTCAAAATGACCTGTGAATAGGACGTTGGGCCCCTTAGCGCACCTAGGCTGCAAAAAAAGTGTCACACGTGGTACCGCCGTACTCAGGAGAAGTAGTATAATGTGTTTTGGGGTGTATTTTTACACATACCCATGCTGGGTGGGAGAAATCTCTCTGTAAATGGACAATTGTGTGTAAAAAAAAATCAAACAATTGTCATGTACAGAGATATTTCTACCACCCAGCATGGGTATGTGTAAAAATACACCCCAAAACACATTATACTTCTTCTCCTGAGTACGGCGGTACCACATGTGTGGCACTTCTTTACACCCTAAGTGCGCTAAGGGGCCCAAAGTCCAATGAGTACCTTTAGGATTTCACAGGTCATTTTGCGACATTTGGTTTCAAGACTACTCCTCACGGTTTAGGGCCCCTAAAATGCCAGGGCAGTATAGGAACCCCACAAATGATCCCATTCTAGAAAGGAGACACCCAAAGGTATTCCATTAGGTGTATGGTGAGGTCATAGAAGATTTTATTTTTTGTCACAAGTTAGCGGAATATGACACTTTGTGAAGAAAAACAATTCAAATCAATTTCCGCTAACTTGTGGCAAAAAATAAAATCTTCTATGAACTCACCATACTCCTAACGGAATACCTTGGGGTGTCTTCTTTGTAAAATGGGGTCATTAGTGGGGTTCCTATACTGCCCTGGCATTTTAGGGGCCCTAAACCGTGAGGAATAGTCTTGAAACAAAAATGACCTGTGAAATCCTAAAGGTACTCATTGGACTTTGGGCCCTTTAGCGCAGTTAGGGTGCAAAAAAGTGCCACACATGTGGTATCGCCGTACTCAGGAGAAGTAGTATAATGTGTTTTGTGGTGTATTTTTACACATACCCATGCTGGGTGGGAGAAATAACTCTGTAAATGGACAATTGTGTGTAAAAAAAATGAAAACATTGTCATTCACAGAGATATTTCTCCCACCCAGCATGGGTATGTGTAAAAATACACCCCAAAACACATTATAGTACTTCTACTGAGTATGGCAATACCACATGTGTGGCACTTTTTTGCAGCCTAACTGCGCTAAGGGGTCCAAAGTCCAATAAGCACCTTTAGGCTTTACAGGGGTGCTTACAATTTAGCACCCCCCAAAATGCCAGGACAGTGAACACACCCCACAAATGACCCCCTTTTGGAAAGTAGACACTTCAAGGTATTCAGAGAGGGGCATGGTGAGTCCGTGGCAGATTTCATTTTTTTTTGTCGCAAGTTAGCAGAAATGGAAACTTTTTTTTTTTTTCTTTGTCACAAAGTGTCATTTTCCGCTTACTTGTGACAAAAAATAATATCTTCTATGAACTCACTATGCCTCTCAGTGAATACTTTGGGATGTCTTCTTTCCAAAATGGGGTCATTTGGGGGGTATTTATACTATCCTGGAATTCTAGCCCCTCATGAAACATGACAGGGGGTCAGAAAAGTCATAGATGCTTGAAAATGGGAAAATTCACTTTTTGCACCATAGTTTGTAAACGCTATAACTTTTACCCAAACCAATAAATATACACTGAATGGGTTTTTTTTTAATCAAAAACATGTTTGTCCACATTTTTCGCGCTGCATGTATACAGAAATTTTACTTTATTTGAAAAATGTCAGCACAGAGAGTTAAAAACATCATTTTTTGCCAAAATTCATGTCTTTTTTGATGAATATAATAAAAAGTAAAAATCGCAGGAGCAATCAAATAGCACCAAAAGAAAGCTTTATTAGTGACAAGAAAAGGAGCCAAAATTCATTTAGGTGGTAGGTTGTATGAGCGAGCAATAAACCGTGAAAGCTGCAGTGGTCTGAATGGAAAAAAAGTGCCTGGTCCTTAAGGGGTAGAAAGACTGTGGTCCTCAAGTGGTTAATGTTCTTTTTGCTTAAAAGTGGTTTACGCCGTGGATATCTGCCATGCAGGCCGTTTTTGCCCAGTCTCTTTCTTATGGTGGAGTTGTGAACACTGACCTTAATTGAGGCAAGTGAGGCCTGCAGTTCTTTAGATGTTGTCCTGGGGTCTTTTGTGGCCTCTCGGATGAGTTTTCTCTGCGCTCTTGGGGTAATTTTGGTCGGCCAGCCACTCCTGGGAAGGTTCATCACTGTTCCATGTTTTTGCCATTTGTGGATAATGGCTCTCACTGTGGTTCGCTGGAGTCCCAAAGCTTTAGAAATGGCTTTATAACCTTTACCAGACTGATAGATCTCAATTACAGTACTTTTGTTCTCATTTGTTCCTGAATTTCTTTGGATCTTGGCATGATATCTAGCTTTTCAGGTGCTTTTGGTCTACTTCTCTGTGTCAGATAGCTCCTATTTAAGTGATTTCTTGATTGAAACAGGTGTGGCAGTAATCAGGCCTGGGGGTGACTACAGAAATTGAACTCAGGTGTGATAAACCACAGTTAAGTTATTTTTTAACAAGGGGGACAATCACTTTTTCACACAGGGCCATGTAGATTTGGAGTTTTTTTTCCCTCACTAAATAATAAAAACCATCATTTAAAACTGCATTTTGTGTTCAATTAGGTTATCTTTGACTAATAGTTAACGGTTTTTGATGAGCAGAAAAATTTAAGTGTGACAAACATGCAAAAGAATAAGAAATCAGGAAGGGGGCAAATAGTTTTTCACACCACTGTGTGTATGCCCTTTGAAGTTGCATGTGTACAGCTGTCTGTTCTTACACCTTATTGCCATAAGGGTTTCAGTCTGATGAATTATCAATAGCCGATAGCTTATGGTGCCTACACATGATTTTTTATTTTTTCAATTCAATAATTTTGTTTGATGTTTTCCATTAGATCAAATATATAAGGATTTTCCAACATGTCCAATCAGATTTTTATCGAAAAAAAACAGGATAAACGTTCATTTTCCTTGATTGAAAAGAAAAAAAAAAAGATTATTTTTGACTTTCATTGATTCAATTGTTTTGGTTGCATAAAAGGAAACATTTAACATTTTTATTGTACCATGTATGGGGCACCATTACTCATATATTTTTAAGTAAGCCAATAAATGGTATTACTCTGATACAAACATCTTGCAATATATAGCAAGGAACTACATTAATTGAAACAAAACTCTTCCTATAATCTTCTCTTTCCGTCTATAGACGCAGCCCATCCTGCTCAGCTCTTAACACTTCATAAAAGGGCCTTCCTTCAAGAAACGTGACATTCGCGAGGTGGAAGGCAACAAGATGGCAGACAGGCCGCTTGGGCTGACGTTTGCTCCAGAAACCCAGGCCGGGGATATTTGTTTTGCATTGAAGTTCACTGTTTGTTTTGCTCAGTCCCACATCTAACAGTTTTCACACTCATGAAACTATTTTTACTCTCTGAACTTGGAGACATAAATCAGGAGTTCCGCCCTGAGGTGACAAAAGAGGCCCTGCCACAAAGCTGACCTTCCTGACAGGACTTTGCTTAATAAAGCTGCCCCCAACGGTCACAGGGGCTGCCTGGCATGTAAAAACAGAAAACAAGGCCGGCCTGCCTGCTTACACTGTCCAGAGACCCTCCATAGGGATTTGTCACGGGTGGTGGGGCGGCATCTGCAAGCAGGAGAGATAAAAACTGCCCTGTCACTTCAAGTTGCCATAGGAATTCCTTCATAAAGCAAGTGCAATGGTGTGGAAAATAGGCATGTTATGACACACAATCCAGTCAGGCCTCAGATGTGAGAGGAAAAGGCTCCTCTACTGCAAGATAAGTGATGCCTGCTAGCGGGGCAGCATGAAAGCGCAAAGATAACTTCAGCAACCGTAACTAAGAGGCTTGCAGCGCCCTAAAACCGCCCCGATACCCTGCTAAGTATGCCCTCAGGGCCTACTTTATTGAAATTTTTATGGGACGTTTTCAGGAAGCTGAAAGATAAATGATATTTACAATGAAAGGTTAAAGTGCCGGTGTACTTACAATTACGAGTGCTGAACGTGACCCCACCGCAAGGGTGTGGAGGCTGCCATTATTATTTCTAAACAAGGACAGATGCCCATCTATACAGCTGCTATCTTTTAGCTTCAGTAATGTGAGAATCTCACACCTGAAAGTATAGGGCTATTGTGGTCAAAGTTAAAGGACACCCAAGGTGAAAATAAACAAATTAAATAAACAATTGTATCTATCCTCCTCCTCCTCCTGAAAATGACTAAAGATATTTCAGTTTTATTTTATAATTAAATCTACTTTTTAAGTTTTTACTGTTTTATTGGTTTTGCTCAATGACACAATCATTGAAGTATGCCAGAGCTAAAATTTATGAACTATTGACCCTTTGTGTTACTTTTCTGCTCTCAAAAGCCATTTTCTGCTAGGAAAGCGGTTTATAGTTGCAATTTCTTATTAGTGAGGGTCACACTGTAGTCTGACCCAGACAGGAACTTCCACTTACATACCTCATTTTTAACTCTTTCAGGCAGAGAAAGAAAAAAAGGAACACAGCATAGTTATTTGTGTGGTAGGCACTGTACATGCACATGTCTATCTCATGTCACATGTCACCTCGGGTATCATTTAAAGCAGGGGTCCCCAAACATTTTGGGTTGAGGGCCGGGTCAACATACTTCAGATTGCTGGGGGGCCGGAGTATACATAAAATGATGTAGAAGTCTTTGTAGGCCAGACAGCGAAGCATACCCAGGTGACAACCTGCCGTCCCAATTGGACAGCAAATTACTGCTTTCTGGCTTCCATTTGGATTGGTGGTGCCAGCACTGCTATTCTATATGTGTTCCAACAATATTTTCTGATTTTTCATATCACATTTCTCCTGAATCGGACAATGAACACTAAAAACAGAGGATAGGTAAGCTAAACAAGTCATTTCTGATTGGATGATTTTTTTTTGTCCAGTTAATATGAAGTTTTGTCCCATTTTTAGTACAGTAGATCTCTTTCCTACTACATCATGAGCCTAAAACCTTAATAAAAAAATAAAAACTACAGCTGCTGATTAAATACAGCCAAGTACAGTAAATTGGCCTAACGTATTACACAACAATCCCAACATATCCACATATGCAAAGTTATGCGGCGTCCGTCCTTCGTAAAGTAATTGCACTGTTTTCCATTTCATCACTGCATAATCCTCCTTGACAAGCCCGTCTGTGACTAATAAAGCTGTGTCGAAGCACAGGCTAGCGGTGGAGGGCATTAGCAGCGGAGTTTCCAGTAAAGCGCACCAGATGAGCCTGCGAGTTACTGGCCGCCTCCAGTTAGTCATTCTGCAGAGAGAGAGCTATTAGGGCAGGAGGTGTGAGCCGCCATAATGCAGAAAACAGCAATGTGTAATCTGCTGCTTTTAATAGTACACCGGTCACCTTTCAAAGAACGCGGAACGAGCGGCGGAGGGCCGTGCCAGGTCCGCTCAGCAAGTAAATGTACAAGGCTGCTAATGAAAAGCCTCTTTCGGAGAACGAGGTACATGCATGACCAATGCCCGTACTGCCAGATGGCATCACCGCTGCATGTGAGGTCAGGGAATTAAAGGGACACTCTGGTCAAATGTCATACTGCCATTAAGGGCCCGTTTCCACTTGTGCGGTGCGAATTAGGCGCGGAAAACACTAAACCGTATTCGCACGTGGATGTGAATTTTACAGCGAATCCGCAGGCGTTTTTGCGTAGGTTAATGAGTATGCAAATTTAACCATGTCAGTGCCTGTGTGCTTTTACATTGATTTTATGCGGAAATGCCTGCGAATTCGCAGTAAAATTCGCTGTAAAATTCGCATAGGAAAACGCATGCGAATTTCCTATTAAATGCATTGTATGCGAATCGCGGTGTGCGAATTCTGATGGCTCTGCCGTGCAGATTTTTTCTGCGCAGAAATCCTGACAAGTGGAAACAGTCCCACCCGCTTGTATTGTCTATGTGACTCTGCGTGCAGGAAACGCATGCAGATTCGCTCTAGTGGAAACAGGCCCTTAGAGGGTAAAATAACCAATAAGATATCAGCGGGGGAAGGGGGGGGGGGTGGCCTATGCATGCCTTCTCTGCACCGTGGCGCGGGGTCATCTGAATATGTGGTGCGGTAAAGTGGCGGCAGGCTTTCTTGCCACCTGATCACCGCATTAGTTAAAGTGTACCTGTGACGAGGAGAAATTAAAGATTTCTACATACCTAGGATTTTCTCCAGCCCCTCCGCGCAGATCGCTCCCTCGCCCCCATCAAAAGCCTCCTTGTTTAACCGGTGGTAGCTCTGCTCTCCGCGTCCAGTCAGCGCAGGCGCAGTGCGGCCAAGCACGCTCCCCCGTCTTACTCCCGGCGATAGGAGCGCAGAGGGGTGGACGGGCCCGATCGGCCGGTCATGAGCAGTACGCTCGACTGGCCGCGAAGAACGGGGCTGCTACCGGGAGATCTAGGAGGCTTTGGACCGCGGCGAGGGAGCGATCTTGCGTGGAGGGGGGTGAAGGAAGCCCCAGCTATGTATAAAACTTTTCTTTCCCCTCATCTCGGGTACACTTGAAGTGTAAAACCGGTCTGATAAAAAAAAAAAAAAAAAAAAAAACCCAATGCAGCAGTTAAAAGTCTATTGCAAAAAACTGAAAAGTTAAAAATACATACATATAAAATGCATCTCTCTCCAGGAGTAAAATGCACTACAAACTGCTTGTAATCCCCAAGTTTTTTTTTTGTTTTTTTTTTTGTTTTTTTTGTATATTGCTGTTGCTTACAGGAGGCAGTAAAAAATCTGACAGGTTTTGGACTAATCCATCTCCTCATAGGGTGTTCTCAGGGTTGTCTTTACTTACAAAAAGACTTGTGAACGACAGGTTTTGGACTAGTCCATCTCTTCATGGGGGATTCTCAGCATGGTCTTTATTCTTAAAGTGGACCCAAATTAAAAATACAAGATTTCAGAAATAAAATCTATTTTCTAAATTATAATAATAAATAGCAGCCTTTTTCCAGCTGCATGATGACAAATATAAAATATTTTACATTTATTGGAGGAACCCCTCCCTTCCTTTCAAATTGCCGGGATTTTTCTGGCAAACTGGTGGAGTAGATGGTGTCTGGCAATGGAGGAATTGCTAATGGCTGCCATCTGTATAACCCTAGCTATGAAAAGAGAAGGGTGAAAAGCATGCACTGAAATGCTCATAGGTTTGAAGGAGTGTTTATTTTTCTTTGTATGTGTCAGAGTGGTGCAACTAAATATTTTTAATTAAAAAAATGTTTGGTTTGGGTCTGCTTTAAAGCGGTATAAAACCCTGACATAATATTCAATAAAAACATGTTTTCCTACTTTTTATATGCCATACGGTTATCATATTTGCTTTTGTGCAAAAGTATTATTCATTTAGAAATTATATGTTCCCAAAGTTCACTGTTTTTGCTCTGAGAGCTGACTTTGCATTTTATTTTTATTTTATCTGTTTTAGGAAAGCAAACTTTTGCTTTTGCATTTTATTTATAACTGCTTTATTCATTTTCTGACGTAAGCAGAAATGCTTTCCGATTGTCTGACTTTGTTCAGCAGAGCCTGCGGTGTCAGAGAAGTGTTTATTTACATTCCTCACTTGGTACAATTAAATACAAGATAACATTATCTAAAGTTCAGATGCGTCCAGCTTTGCTGGCAGGGAACTTCAAAGTCCTGTGTGTAAAGGTGGCCATACACTTATAGATTTGCTGCAGATTCGACCATCAGATAGATTTTTGTCAGATGCCTGTCAAGTGGAATCTGACGGTAATCTCTCTGATGTGTGCCACACACTAGGAACAGAGTTCCAATAGATTACAGAATTAAATCTATTGGAAATCGACCTAAATGCATTACTGTGCCATTAGATCCAATGCAACTGTATGGGCAATCCATCTGGTGCCAGCAGCAGATCGACCTAGACCTACCATCCTGACAGATAGATCAAATCGATCGATATCGATCAAAATCGGTCGCAAATTGATACAATAGAGAATTTGATAGACTCGATTTCTGATCGATCAATTGATTCTATAGAATCGATTGATTGATCGATCGATGGCTGAAATTGACCAGTGTATGGGCCCCTTAACCCTTTGAATGCTGTTTTAGTAAAAAAAAAAATGCTGGTTGTATATAATAATATGCTGTAAATAATCTATTAGAGCAAAGAAGAATTGCTGGGTTTTATTCCACTTTAATAAAAACATTCCCTGAAAAGGATTTATAGAAAGATGCTGGCCAGCCTCCCTGCTCACTGAACACTTTTTTGGGCAGTTGGATGATGGAGCAACTGCCGTTCACAAACTGCCATTCACAAGTTGCTTTTGAAAATAAGGAAGAGCCTGAGAATCCTCCATGAGGAAATGGGCTAGTTCAAAACCTGTCGGTTCTGTCAGATTTCTACCTCCTACTGTAAGTGTCAGCAACATAGGAGGAAAGTAATTTATGACTTACTCTGGAAGAAACGTACTTCTTATTTGTCTATGTTTACATGTATTTTACATTTTAGAATTTTCACGATAGTGGTCCTTTAAGAGCACCTACAGCACTGCAATAAAGTAGGCTTGGGGTTCCCTGGGATACAATATCACAAGAAACACCACCACTTAGTCTATAGACATCACATCAGAGTTATGTAGTGAACGCGCGTTTCCTGTGCGTGACAGGGGACCCCAGAGACATGGAGCTCTGTTTGCTCTAAGCTGTAAATACAGAAAGGTAGTGAACTCCACATTTCAAAAAAAAGGCTTAAAATTTCACACATTTCAGTCATTACAGCCCGCCGAGTTTGGGGGATCAAACCGCAATGTCAGGGCCAGTCGGACGCCGAGATCCCCCATCCCTGGCATGTGTCAGCATCAGATAAGAGGAATTCACCAGAGGGAAGAAACATTCCTCTGCTTTCAATCAACGCCAGTTTTCAGAGAGACCGTCGGCTGTGTGTAAAATATACGGCAATCCCCGAATCATCTGTGGTGCCCGCCGGCTCCGACACCTATCCAAAGCTACGGCTACCTACAGACGTCAGCTTCTCCTAGACAATCACTCGTTATAGTCACCGGCAAAAGAACTAACATTCAGGGGTGTAACTAGAGGGTAGCGGGGGGGAAGGAAGGGTGGCAGAGTTGTTTTGGGGCCCCAACTACCAATTTTCCCTTCCCTCTATACAGGGCACTATACTTCAGATCAGGTGTTTGTGGCTACCCTTGTTATGGGTGTGAAGATCATGACAGCCACAGTTGTTTTATGAGCCTTGTGAGTTGTGCCCCAAGGCCATGAAGGGCACCAAGGAGAGGCAAGAGAAGGGGTGTGAATATTGGGGAGGGAGAGCATCAAAGTTTCTATGGCGGGGCATGAATTCTAGTTACGCAACTGGACTTTAAATAAGGTCACCTGTAGAAAAATGGATCGTTTTGAATTGTGGGTGTGGAGAAAGCTACTGAGAGTTCCCTGGACTGCCAGAAGATCTAACCAGTCAATACTTACATAAATATGGCCAGTGTGTTCCCTAGAAGGGCTGATACTATTATTGGAACTTAAATACTTTGGTCACATAATGAGTAGACCAGATTCTTTGAAGGAATTCTTGATGTTTGGAAACATTTACAGCAGAAGAAGGAGAGGAGGATGGCAGAGGCTAAGATGGACACAACAACATAATTGATTATTATTTATTGTATTTATAAAGCGCCAACATATTATACAGCGCTGTACACAGGGAAGTAGCAATAGTCATAGTAGCTGATATGGGGCCCTGCAGCAGAGGGGGCCCAGGTGGAACTTGATATATTCACAAACTTTCTTGTGTTTCTCCACCCTGCGATTTTATCTAAGTGTCCATGGACTATATACAGTGTAGATCAAACGAGAATGCAAATCTCACACTTAAAGCGGACTCAAACCAAACATTTTTTTAATTCAAAATATTTAGTTGCACCACTCTGACACATACACAGATATATAAACACTCCAAGCCTATGAGCATTTCAGTGCATGCTTTTCACCCTTCTCTTTTCATAACTAGGGTTATACAGGCGGCAGCCATAACTTCTGAGCTTAGTAGGGGGTTTTAGATCATGGGTGTGTTTGTCATCAGCTACCCTCCCTCACAGGGGTGTCGTCTATGTGAAATCTCACACAAGCTGAGATCACCTCCCCTGTGACCTCATCAGTAGCAGCCTGTGTTTTGTTTGTTTTTTATCTCCTCCTCCAGTCTGCCGGATTCTGTCCCAGCAATATGAAAGGGGTTCCTCCAATAAATGTAAAATATTTTATATTTGTCATCATGCAGCTGAAAAGAGGCTGCTATTTATTATTATAAGTTAAAAAATAGACTATTTCTGAAATTTTGTATTTTTAATTTGGGTCCACTTTAACTCATATCCATAGGGAAGGCAGGTGGCATTTGTCAAGAATGCCCACATTTCATGGACCCGTGAAAGCTTTGCTATGGGCCCCATAATATCCAGCTACGCCACTCTGCACAATAGATAAATGGGTTAACAAACAAAGTAGGACATACAAAGGAGCGCAGAGCAAGAAAGAAGAAGCAGGTCCTGCAGGGTTGAATGTCTTTGGTAACAATAGTTCAATGTCTTTGGTAGAAATAAATCAAGTCTAATTTGCTTATGGAAGTGACATTAGTGAAGATCTGTCTACTGCATACATGGCTAAGAGGATACCTCCTCTCATTCCCTGCCAGAGGAACGCCTGAACTGGAGGGTTTGGAGAAGGAGGAACCTGGAGAAGGAGGAACCTGGAGAAAGAGGAACCCGGAGAAGGAGGAACCCGGAGAAGGAGGAACCCGGAGAAGGAGGAACCTGGAGAAGCCAAGGGCCGAAACAACACAAAGGGAACAAAACCAAGAGCTGATAGTGTAATATCTGCATGCACCACAAGGTTTTATACATGTTGCGATTTTCCACCCGATTTTCCCACCTGATCGTTTTTTCCTGCACTCAATTCTCTTATCTTCGCTAGTTTTTCTTCACTTTTTCCATTCACTTCTATGAGAAATCGAGCGCAGAATCGATCGGGAGTAATATCAGACAATGAGGGATTTTATCAATCGGATCCATCTATCGCACGGAAAATCGTACCGTGTGTACCCAGCAATAGATAAGGAGGATTATTCACACTTTTTGGGTTGCAAATGCAGTGCCTCCACCAATAAGGCCTGCGGAGGATTTGCCAACCGGGCTCGGGTTTGTGCTGATCCTTACTGGTCACGCTCCTGATGATTGGGTAGGCCCCAAAAAGGAAATAAGCTAAAGAAACAACAGCCCTAGGGTGGTGTATAACATGGGCCCTAAAAAGGGTCTAGGCTGAAGGAACTACTGCCCTACGGTGGTGTAAAACAGTGATACTGGTGGGTGGAGGTGTCCAAAAATGATAAAACAATTAAAAACTGTTTAAAAAGTAGAGGCAGTGGTCAGTTTACCTCTCCTGTAGAGAAAGTAGCCAGTACGACTCAGAGATAGCATGAGACTTGGAACACCTCAAAGCTTGGAGGTGTTCGAGTATTTTGTTTTTGTGTGGGTTCTAATGATCTGAGGAAGTGGGGAACATCTCCAAAACGCATAGTCTAACCCTATGTCTGTGCATTAAACCATTTGAAATTTCTTTGAGCCATACTGGCTAATTTGCTTACAGGAGAGGCCACTGCCTTTACTTTTTAAACGGTTTTCAAATGTTTTACTATTTTTGGCCGCCTCCACCCAACAGTACTACACTAGAGGGCCAAAGCAGAGTCAAACACGCAGGTAATGCAGTCGCTGGGCGGGAGGGATATACCATTGGCGGCGGGGGGGGGTGAGGCTTGGGTGTTTTGTTTTTTCATTGCTCTGCTTCCAATGCACTTTTTCTACATACAGTGGCTTGCAAAAGTATTCGGCCCCCTTGAAGTTTTCCACATTTTGTCACATTACTGCCACAAACATGCATCAATTTTATTGGAATTCCACGTGACAGACCAATACAAAGTGGTGTACATGTGAGAAGTGAAACGAAAATCATACATGATTCCAAACATTTTTTACAAATAAATAACTGCAAAGTGGGGTGTGCGTAATTATTCAGCCCCCTTTGGTCTGACTGCAGTCAGTTGCCCATAGACATTGCCTGATGAGTGCTAATGACTAAACAGAGTGCACCTGTGTGTAATCTAATGTCAGTACAAATACAGCTGCTCTGTGAGGGCCTCAGAGGTTGCCTAAGAGAATATTGGGAGCAACAACACCGTGAAGTCCAAAGAACACACAAGACAGGTCAGGGATCAAGTTATTGAGAAATTTAAAGCAGGCTTAGGCTACAAAAAGATTTCCAAAGCCTTGAACATCCCACGGAGCACTGTTCAAGCGATCATTCAGAAATGGAAGGAGTATGGCACAACTGTAAACCTACCAAGACAAGGCCATCCACCTAAACTCACAGGCCGAACAAGGAGAGCGCTGATCAGAAATGCAGTCAAGAGGCCCATGGTGACTCTGGACGAGCTGCAGAGATCTACAGCTCAGGTGGGAGACTCTGTCCATAGGACAACTATTAGTCATGCACTGTACAATGTTGGCCTTTATGGAAGAGTGGCAAGAAGAAAGCCATTGTTAACAGAAAGCATAAGAAGTCCCGTTTGCATGTGGGGGACACAGTAAAAATGTGGAAGAAGGTGCTCTGGTCAGATGAGGCCAAAATTGAACTTCTTTTGGCCAAAATGCAAAACGCTATGTGTGACGGAAAACTAACACTGCACATCACTCTGAACACACCATCCCCACTGTCAAATATGGTGGTGACAGCATCATGCTCAGGGGTGCATCTCTTCAGCAGGGACAGGGAAGCTGCTCAGAGTTGATGGGAAGATGGATGGAGCCAAATACCGGGCAAACTTGGAAGAAAACCTCTTGGAGACTGCAAAAGACTTGACAGGGGCGGAGGTTCACCTTCCAGCAGGACAACGACCCTAAACATAAAGCCAGGGTAACAATGGAATGGTTTAAAACAAAACATATCCATGTGTTAGAATGGCCCAGACAAAGTCCAGATCTAAATCCAATCGAGAATCTGTGGCAAGATCTGAAAACTGCTGTTCACAAACGCTGTCCATCTAATCTGACTGAGCTGGAGCTGTTTTGCAAAGAAGAATGGGCAAGGATTTCAGTCTTTAGATGTGCAAAGCTGGTAGAGACATACCCTAAAAGACTGGCAGCTGTAATTGCAGCAAAAGGTGGTTCTACAAAGTATTGACTCGGGGGCTGAATAATTACGCACACACCACTTTGCACTTATTGATTTGTAAAAAAAATGTTTGGAATCATGTATGATTTTCGTTCCACTTCTCACGTGTACACCACTTTGTATTGATCTATCACGTGGAATGCCAATAAAATTGATTCATGTTTGTGGCAGTACTATGACAAAATGTGGAAAACTTCAAGGGGGCCGAATACTTTTGCAAGCCACTGTAACTGCTGCTGCCTGGTCAAATCCATCTTGCAGTAAAACAGTACATCAGTGAAGAATGGGCAATGTAAACAAAAAGATATTGCAACCTGATTGCTAAAATGAACCAACTGCCAGAGGCTCCACCCCTCAAAGGGGAACTTTAACCCAGGATTGAACTTCATTCCAATTAGTAGCTGATGACCCCTTTCCTTTGAGAAATCTTTACCTTTTCTCTAATAGATCTTTGGGGGCTCTGAATGGCTGATATTGTGGTGAAACCCCTCAACTGCCAAGCAACCAGTATCTCCTCTGTGCATAGAACTCTCAGTAGTAGTGAACATTCCATACAGACCACCTGGCAGAACTAAAGATGTCACCGCCAGTGATACATTTCAGAATGTAAATCAGGGAGAGGAAAGATTTTACAATGGCCAACACTGACTAAATAATCTATGAGTGCATATTGTGTGTAATCTACAGTATAAATCAATCATATTATTTTCACTACAGTTCATCTTTAACTATTTGTCCATCTATCATTCCTATTCTAAGTCATGGTAATGGTAATTTAAAGGGGAACTTCAGCCTAAACAAACATACTGTCATTAAGTTACATTAGTTATGTTAATTAGAATAGATAGGTAATATAATCTCTTACCCACCCTGTTTTAAAAGAACAGGCAAATGTTTGTGCTTTATGGGGGCTGCCATCTTTGTCATGGGGGCAGCCATCTTTTTGGTTGAAAGGAGGTGACAGGGAGCAGGAGACACAGTTCCAACTATCCGGTGTCCTGATCACCCCTCCCAGCTGCACGCACTAGGCTTCAAATATCAAATTCAAAATGTAAAAAAAAAAAAAAAAAAATTGCACCAAAACAGCAGAACGAGAACAACAAATCAGAAATCTCATCATGCTTTGCACAGCATCAGAGGAAAAAAGCCTGGGCAGTTGTTTTTCTGTGCAGCTAAAAATGAGGCTTGTATAAGAGAAACAAAGTTCTGATGCTGTGAAACTGTTAAAGAAACACAAAGCCTTTTCAGTGCTGCTGAGTCGATTTTTAGTCCGGAGGTTCACTTTAAGCATGTATTTTTTTTTTGCTGTGTTTGCTGCACATTGCACTGTGTCCGAATGGCAGATACAATCAAGTAATTGAAATCTATGCTCATAGGGAACTTCAAAGAGTTCAACAATTGCTGCCCCCCCACAAAATAACTTTTTCAAGTCGGTGAGAGGAGAAAAAAAAAAGTAAAACATTTGAACAAACATAAAAATCAACCGTTATAATCAACGCAAAACCCCACAACAGAGTCAGCAGAGCAACGCAAAGCGTCTCCTGTTCTGTAACGTTTAAACTAAATACACAGCAAAGCAAGACAATTATGTGGTCTGCAGATCCAGTCCAAGTTGTTGTAACCCTGAACTGTGTATTTAACATCAATAAATGAACGCAGGGAAATTAAAAGCAGAGCTGCAAGTTTAACCAATTATTATGTGGCCTATAAATCCGCACTGACCTCTCCGGAGGAGGGGAGGGGTGCTCATAAAACAGATCCAGCTTGCACTGGGAGAGTTTTCTTCTTTTTTTTTGTTTTTTGTTTTTACAGGACTGACAAAATGTCAGCTTGCAGTTTTCGCTCTCTTCCTTCACATCAGGGGCTGCCAGCCGTTTCATGTCGTGATAAGGCTGAAATTGGACTAGGAAACAGTTCAGGGTCTGCAGAGCCGTTATAAACAGGATTAGGATGCAGAGAACACCCTGAAGCCATCAGGTTGTGGTGCTGAGATCTGAGGCAGGTTTCACAGTTCGGTATGCGTTATCCTGCATGTGAAGTTGCATTAGAACTACTTGCAACTGATGAAAGTCAATGGGCAATTGATGAAAGTCAATGGGCAACCGATGAAAGTCAATGGGCAACCGATAGAAGTCAATGGGCAACCGATGGAAGTCAATGGGCAACCGATGGAAGTCAATGGGCAACCGATGGAAGTCAATGGGCAAACAACTAAAGTCAACGGGGAAACTACAGCACAAGTTTGCACACAATGCCTGTTCTCTTATTATCAAGTTTCAGGCCACTCTTTTATTGGGAGAAAGAGAGGGAGAAGGCGTACCGTACTGGCCCTACTTGTATGGGGGGCAGGGGGGGCATATTAGTCACACTTGTACGGTAAGGGTGGAGAGGGATACTAGCCACTCTTGCACCGGTGGGGGGGGGGGGGGTATTTATGCCAGCCATACCTTTTTTGGGGGTGGCTGTGTAGCCACAGGGGGGTGGTTGTTATACAGCTGACACTCAGAATTGTGTGTGTATGGGGGCCGGATTTCTGGAAGGCCACAAAGGCAGGGAATGGGAGGGGTTGATGTACATGGAAGATACACATGGAAGAGGGGGCTGCACATGGAATGGGAGGGGCTGCTGTACATGGATGATACACATGTAAGAGGGGGCTGCACATGGAATGGGAGGGGCGGATGTACATGGATGTTACACATGGAAGAGGGGGCAGCACATGGAAAGGGAGAGGAGCTGCTGTATATGGATGTTACACATGGAAGAGGGGGCTGCACATGGAATGGGAGGGGCTCCAGTACATGGATGATACTCATGGAAGAGGGGGCTGCACATGGAATAGGATTGGCTGCAGTACATGGATGATACACATGGAAGAGGGGGCTGCACATTGAATGGGAGGGGCTGCAGTACATGGATGATACACATGGAAGAGGGGGCTGCACATGGAATGGGAGGGGCTGCTGTACATGGATGTTACACATGGAAGAGGGGGCTGCACGTGGAATGGGAGGGGCTGCTGTACATGGATGATACACATGGAAGAGGGGGCTGCACGTGGAATGGGAGGGGCTGGTGTACATGGATGAAACACATGGAAGAGGTGGCTGCACATGGAATGCAATGTGGGCTATAGTACATGGATGATACACAGGGAAGAGGGGGCTGTACATGGAATGGGAGGGGCTGCTGTACATGGATGATACACATGGAAGAGGGGGTTGCACGTTGAATGGGAGGGGCTCCTGTACATGGATGATACACATGGAAGAGGGGGCTGTACATGGAATGGGAGAGGGTGCTGTACATGGAATGGGAGGAGCTGCTGTACATGGATGATACACATGGAAAAGGTGGTTGCACATGAAAGGGATGCACCAACAAGCTTGGCCTAGGGCACACGGAGTATAAATCTGGCCATGGCTAGGCCTCTGGTACACGACCTCTGATGTATATATTTTCTGTATCTTCTGCTTACAGCAATGGCAAGTGGGTAGCGACTCTATGGCAGTATATTGTGTTTTTATGCAGATTTTGTTTTTATATTTATATATTATAGTGGTATATTCCACTTTTAGCTTTTTGATGCTTGTACCTTTAAGGCTAAGACTCACACCTTTAAGGGTGTGGTCTTGTATCCTATATAATCTGTATGAACACCTGTCTTGGCAAGCTATGATTAACCACTTTACCCCCAGCGGTACGAATTTCTCCGCCCCTTTTTTTCCTCCTAAAAAACCAGGGACGGAGAAATCCGTACCTTCCGCGCTACCGCCGCTGTCCGCGCTCCCGCCGCTCGTGCGCGTGCACCCGCCGCTCGTGCACGCCGCCGCCCGCTCGCCCGGAGATCAATGAACGGGAAAATCCATTCCCGTTCGTTGATCTAGCCCCCGCAATGATCTGCTGCTTCTTTCAGAAACAGCGAGATCATTGTGCGTCTCCCAGCCTCCTACTGCTTCCTGTAAGCGTCCTTCCGGACGCTTACAGGTCGCATGTAAACAAACACTCTGTGGCCATCTTGTGGCCAAATAGTAAACTACACCCTAAAAGCATTTTACATATACAAACATTACATTTACACAATAAATTAACTCATTACCTCCCACACTCCCCAATTTTTTTTTTTTTGTAATTAAAAAAAAAAAAAAAAAAAAAAAAATACAATAGAAAAAAAACATAAATAGTTACCTTAGGGACTGAACTTTTTAAATATTTATGTCAAGAGGGTATAACACTGTTACTTTATAAACTGCGGGCTTGTAATTAGGGATGGATGCAAAACTGAAAAAAATGCACCTTTATTTCCAAATAAAATATTGTTGCCAAACATTGTGATAGGGACATAATTTAAATGGTTTTATAACCGGGACAAAAGGGCAAATACATTTCATGTGTTTTAATTACAGTAGCATGCTTTATTTAAAAACTATAATGGCCGAAAACTGAAAAATAATAATTTTTTCCCACATTTTTTCCTATTTCCCCATTAAAACACATTTAGAATAAAATAATTCTTGGCATAATGTCCCACCTAAAGAAAGCCTAATTGGTGGCAAAAAAAACAAGATATAGTTCATTTCATTGGGATAAGTAATAATAAAGTTATAGACGAATGAATGGAAGGAGCGCTGAAAGGTGAAAATTGCTCTGGTGGTCAGGGGGTAAAACCCCTCAGTGGTGAAGTGGTTAAGGAGCCATACAGCGCTCCGATACGCGTGAGCTTTTTACTTGTACACTGGTGATGGATTAAGATGGATTTACAATAAAGTATTTTTTCTACTTCACCCTACCTCTTGGTGTAGCGGGACTTCCTAGGACATTTATGGACTTTTGGCATTGATCTCCCTGCTCCCATCTGTGTACACACGTAAGTGTAGCGGTCTACCCTTTCGCTTTGCATCTGTTAGGGCCCGTTCACACTGCAAAACGCGGCTGGAAACGCGCGCAGTCTGAACGGGCCCTTAACCACCTGAGCGGTCTGGACGAGCTCAGCTCGTCCAACACCGCCGGAGGCTGCCGCTCAGGCCCTGCTGGGCCGATTTACATCAAATAAAAAGCAGCACACGCAGCCGGCACTTTGCCAGCCGCGTGTGCTGCCTGATCGCCGCCGCTCTGCGGCGATCCGCCGCGAGCAGCGGCGAAAGAGGGTCCCCCCAGCCGCCTGAGCCCAGCGTAGCCGGAACAAAAAGTTCCGGCCAGCGCTAAGGGCTGGATCGGAGGCGGCTGACGTCAGGACGTCGGCTGACGTCGATGACGTCACTCCGCTCGTCGCTATGGCGACGATATAAGCAAAACAAGGAAGGCCGCTCATTGCGGCCTTCCTTGTTTATTCTGGGCGCCGGAGGCGATCGGAAGATCGCCTCCGGAGCGCCCTCTAGTGGGCTTTCATGCAGCCAACTTTCAGTTGGCTGCATGAAATAGTTTTTTTTTTATTTAAAAAAAACCCTCCCGCAGCCACCCTGGCGATTTAATCAGAACGCCAGGGTGGTTAATTACCCGACTATAATGTCAATTTCTGGAAGGCACAAGACTGACAGCCATGCCTGGGAAATGCTGCTGCAATATCTTCACCATTGTTGCAGCAGCCCCGAAGGAGGAAGAAGAGAAGGACCAGAGACTGGGAGGAGCCTTTCTGCAGAGGTATCAGCTTTTCTCTGCACAGCTATACTTTAACGGGAATAGCTAGAGGTTCCCCTTAAACACAGACGTACCTCCTGGCACCTTGTAGTGCAGTATTTCATCATCATGTATAGCTGCTGCTGCAATGTTAGAGCCGCAGGTCGAGTTTTCCGGAGTTCCGAGCTACTGGCGATGTTATTGGAGATCAGTGCATGGACCGAGAATTTTAAAGAGTATTTTTACACCTGTGGTAAGCGTTCTTTTCGCCCTGCAGCCGCCACCATCACTATGAAAGATCCAGTTATCCGCAGGAATTTTCCGAATGTTGGTGGTTGTGGGGGTGGCAGCGTCAGGTGATTGCTAAGCACGGCTCGCGTCTCTGGGAACGCTGGCCTGCTGTGTTTATGGAAAAAGGTGCCCTGGACATGGCAGCATGGTGGAAGTGCGAGAAAACCAAAGAGGAAACTGCTACACTGGCTTACTGCAAGCGCATGATTATTTATGATGATTTAGTATTTATATAGCGCTGACATCTTCCGCAGCGCTGTACAGAGAATATAGTCTTGTCACTAACTGTCCTTCAGAGGAGCTCACAATCTACTCCCTACCATAGTCATGTGTCTATGTATGTAGTGTGTAGTGTATGTATCATAGTCTAGGGCCAATTTAGGGGAAAGCCAATTCACTTACCTGTATTTGTTTAGGATGTGGGAGGAAACCGGAGTGCCCAGAGGAAACCCACACAGACACGGAGTGAACATACAAACTCAGTGTTCTCCCCAGGCTCTTTTAGCCGGGTGCTCCACCCGGCTAGTTTTGGTGAGCACCCGGCTGTTATCATCTCACTTCCTCCTATGCTGTAAGCAGAAATGTGCAGAGAAGCTCTGGCCCTGCATTCTTTCATCTCGCCCCACCCGGCTACTTTTTCATGCCACCCAGCTGGAAAACAATTCTGGGGAGAATACTGCAAACTCCTTGCAGATAGTGACCTGGCTGGGATATGAACCGGGGACCCAGCGCTGCAAGGCGAGAGCGCTAACCACTATGTCACCATGCTGCCCATGAGCACATGATTGGTCACTATTGCCCTCATGCAGTAAACTGGGGCAAAGATGTCATGCGCAATTATACTGTTACAAGTGCAGGGGGGGCGTCGCCCGTTAATCCATTTGGGTCACGCACAGTAACGCGCACATTACCATAGCAATGAACGCAGTAATCCGGGAACGTGCATGGCGCTAATGGGTACGAGGGCAGGGCACCCCCTATTTTAATGGTAAAATTGCAGTGCGCTCCCTGCACAGGGCAACTCTACCACAGTTTACTGCATCAGCCCCAATTTAAGTAATGCGGAGTACCAAGTAAGTCATAATGAGCCAAAACCACTACGACCTTGTAAAGTACTAAAAGGAACCTATAAGCCCCCTTACTAAAAAAACAAAAGCTAATTTTGCCTCTTTCTAAGATCCCCGCGTCCCGCCGGTGATCGGCCACCAAGATCCAGGAACAAGAGAGAAGATGGGGATCCCTGGAGTCCCGCTAGGCAGTGCGGATCGCGCGCAGGACCCAGGTAAGCAGCAGGAGCTGCCATTTTAGCTAGCCCGATCATAGCTCGGGCTTACCGCTCCCAGCTTCTAATTCTTAGCCCGAGCTACTCTCAGGCTTACCGCCAGGGAGGTTAAAGGAGACAAACTGAGAGGGATATGGTGGCTGCTATATTTATTTCCTTTTAAACAATACCAGTTGCCTGGCAGCCCTGTTGATCTTTAGGTTAGTAGTGTCTTAATCACAAACCCAAAACAAGCATGTTGGTAATCCAGTCAGACTCCAGTCAGAGACATCTGATCAGCATCAGGGTTAGTAGAGGCAGAGAATCAGCAGGACAGCCAGGCAATCTGCATTGTTTAAAGGGGAAAAAAAAAATATGTCATACATCTCTCACTTCGGTTCCCTTTAAAGGACACATCCGAGCAGATTAAAAATAAAAGAATCCACTTACCTGGGGCTTCCTACAGCCGTCCTGTGCCCTCGACTCAGCTTCGCTCCACACTGGTGGTCCTGGGTCCCCTCCAGCGCAGGTTTCCTACTGCGCCTGCGTGAGCGGCTCCCACAGTCGCACTGACGTCATCTGGACTGTACAGCGCAGGCGCAGAACTACTATGCTTGCGCTGTACAGTCCGGATGACGTCAGCGTGACTCTGGGAGCCGCACGCTGGAGTGCAGAGGGAGCCGATGCGGAAGCCGACCTGGCGAGGTCGGCATCGCCACCGGAGGGGACCGGGAGCCACCAGAGCTGGGTCGAGAGCACAGGACAGATGCAGGGGGCTGGAAGAAGCCCCAGGTAAGAGGATATTTTATTTTTAATTTCCTCGGACCTTCCCTTAAGGGCCCGTTTCCACTATAGCGTTGCGGAATCGCCGGCGAATCACCGCAGGCAAATCGCATGCGGGTGCGATTCCGCATGCGTTTTTTGCCGCGATTTCGCATGCGATTTCGCATAGGTAAGGCTGTATGCGAATTTAACCATGTCACTGCCTGTGTAAATTAACATTAATACCTATGCGAAATCGCGGCAAAAAACGCATGGGGAAAACGCATGCGATTTCCCTATTAAATACATTGCGTGCGATTCGCCTGCATTCCACACGCAGGCGAATTCTGAGGGCCCTACCCTGCAGATTTTTTCTGCACAGAAAAACGTGCGGGGAAACGCACAAGTGGAAACAGTCCCATCCACTTGTACTGACTGTGCGAATCCGCATGCGGGCAACGCATGCGGATTCGCGATAGTGGAAACGGGCCCTTAAAGTGATCTGAGCTTGTTGATAGTCACATCAATGGATTACATCTCGCGGAAGGCGTTGCCAGGCAGCCACCCTGTCACCATGGGCACTCTGAACTACAGCAGCGAGGCAAAAGGTAATTAAGGAGAATCTGTAATTAAGAAAAGTGTCCCTGGGGGGTACTCACCTCGGGAGGGGGAAGCCCCTGGATCCTAATGAGACTTCCCCCATTCTCCTGTGTAACCCCGACTTAGAGATGGATCCCCAAAAAATCCACCGATTTGTGAAGAGCACACGGCGATATTTACCTTTGGGATCCAGCGCAGGTGCAGAACCGCCTCCCCTCAGCCTCGAGCTACTGCGGAAACAGCCGAGCCTGGTCGGGTCTGCTCTACGGCACAGGCCACCTACGCTGGATCCCAGAGGTAAATATCGCCGCGTGCTGCTGTCCGGGGGGGGGGGGGGGGGCAGCGTCGCCTCCGTGCTGCACAGGAGGACAGGGGGGAGCCTTATTAGTATCCAAAGTGTTCCACATCCCTTGTTTATGGAGGAGAGCGCTCAGTGTGGTTTTGATGCTGATAAGCTGTATGCTCCTTTTTGATTGGCCTGATGAAGCGGGATTGAGCCCGTGAAATGCATTGCCTATTTTTACTGTGGAGTATAAATAAATTGTTGTTTGACTGTTGATGCCACAGTCCTTCCTTTGTTTGATTTGTCTGCATGGATGGGATAGGTCCACCACTGCCCCATCGGTTTTAAGCTGGTTTAAGTGACTTTTATTCTATTGGCGCCTCTGGAAAGCTTCTACATACGGAGGAGAGCGCGGCCGTGCGCACCGCTAGACAAATCCATGTCGGTGGGGTTCGGGAGGCCCCAGCGTTGAATCAGTGGAGGCGATGGGGGCGGGGCAAGCCTCTGGACTTTACAGGAGATTCCCTCCGCTAAGGTATCTAAATGGGGAACTTTTTTCTGTTTTATCATTGATTTATAAAGCACCAGCATATTCCGTGGCGCTGTACAAAGTAAGAAACGAACATGGGGTACATAATATTACAGACAAATGGAATCAGGCTTGGATTTACCTCACAGGAGACTTTAGGCACAGGTGTCTTGGCACCTTATACTTCACCCTCCATGAACCTACAAACCCCCAACAAACCGCACTGCAAGTGTGCTGGCTGGCCCAACGATCACTTCTCCCTTACTTCTCTTGCTCATCATAGGTAGCTACAGGTGCCCTTTAGTATTAGGTAGCCAGAAGTACCCTCAATATTAAGTAGCTAGAGATGCCCCGACTGAAGGGAGATCTCGTCAATGGAAAGAGCAACCTCTCATTTATGCTCTCATCAGGACTCTGCATAGGGAAGCGCTCGGGGAGTGGAGAGAGCCGCCTCTCCACTATCAGGCGCCTGCAGGCACATGCCTACCCTGCCTTATGGTAAATCCGGCCCTGAATGGAATACACCAATATGCAAAATACATATTTGGTGACAAAATGCAGAATCGATATAAAATACAAAATTGGTAATAACAGTGTAACATGATGAATAAAATGTATAACAGATTGCAAGATACAAAGTGATTAACCAATTCCAAGACACAAAAGGGTGAGAGAGCAATGCCCTTGCAAGCTTACACTCTAAAGAAATAGGGGGGGGGGACAAATTAGGTTATCTGGTAGGAGTGCAACTTGGCCAGAGGTCAAAGGACAAAGGGGAAGGAGTATGATAACTATTTACTTCTGGATAACTTCAGCAGATCATACGGGGTTCTATTTTTTTGTTTACAATGAGAGGTGATGTTTTGTCTCCTGTTTTGGTGGTTTTGTTAGGAATCCGCCCAGGAGATGCACCTCCATTGTGTGGCAGTCGGTGGGGCCAGTATGAATGGAAAAGGCCAGTTAAAGAGATCACCACAGATGTCAGACTGATCTATAAAGCACACATGAACCCGACCTTGGTGCCATTTTGTGTTCGGTAGGGATAGGGGCAGAGAGGTCACAGTCAAGGATGACCCCGCTGAACGCTGGCATGGGAAGTAGGTCAGGCCTTTGTGTGAGGTGACAGTGATGGAGAATAGGAGGACATGACACGGGATAATGTGAGGCTGGTTTGGCAGTGAGACATTCAGGGCTGGGATAGGCATAGAGAGTCCGGTGACAGGAACGTGTCGCAGAGAAGTGAGCCGGCAATTCAGGAGATGAGTCTGAGCGTCATTAGCATATAGCTGCGGCAGGGATCCGGCTTGCAAGCCAGTGGGAGTCCTGGCTGAGGCCGCTACCTCAAGCCAAGAAATGCCAAACACCGCCGACTGCACCGCTGCCTTTGTGGAGTGATTAAGTGGCTGACTGGCAGCGAGAGCATCCTGGTCCACGTCTGCAAACACGTTCCTTACAGGGAGGGGAAAAGCCCTTCACAACAGCAACTCTGGCAAAGCTTTCAATATTATTATTGTTTAGCATTTATATAGCGCCGACATCTTCCGCAGCGCTGTACAGAGTATATTGTCTTGTCACTAACTATCCCTCAGAGGAGCTCACAATCTAATCCCTACCATAGTCACATGCCTATCTATGTATAGTGTAGGGTATGTATCTTAGTCAGGGTCAATTTAGGGGAAAGCCAATTAACCTATCTGTATGTTTTGTAATGTGGGAGGAAACCAGAGTGCCCGAAGGAAACCCACACAGACACGGGGAGAACATACAAACTCCGTGCAGATAGTGCCCTGGCTGGGATTCAAACCAGGGAACCAGTGCTGCAAGGCGAGAGTGCTAACCACTACGCTACCATGCAGCCCACATGCTACTGCGCTGGTAGCATTCGTATTAATTTATAAAGCGCCAACATATTCCGTGGCATTGTATAAAGTAAGAGACAAACATGGGGTACAAAATGATACAGACAATGGTGTACACCAATATACAAAATATAGAAATGGCGATTACAGTGACAAAAGTAACATGACAAAAAGTGTATGACAAATTCCAAGAGACAAAAGGGTGAGAGAGCCCCGCTTACAATCTAAGGGAATTGGGGGGGAAGAGGTAGGACAGTATACAATATTCATATGTAGAGGCAGTAGGAGTATAATTTGGCCAGAGGTTGAAGGGGGAATGTCCTACGTTGGCGCATATGCTTGTCAGAAAAAGTGAGATTTGAGGGCGCGTTTAAAGATTGGAGAGTTGGAGAGTGACGGATGTGTTGTGGAAAGACATTCTAGAGGATGGGTGAAGCATGTGAGAAATCTTGTATATGTAAATGCTACCGCCTGGATACTGCCTAAGGTAATGCTAATTTGCTGCCTGCCTTAGCCTTGATCTGTCTACTAACCTCGCCCACCCTGCTGTCTGTCCGGACCTCCAGCTTGTTTCCCGATCACGTCTCAACTACCAGTTACTCTCTACTGTGGACTGTGTGATTCCTTTGCGATTGGTAAGACAATCCCAGTGGCTGTGGCCATCCCATGCAGGACTCTCTGAAAATGACCATTAGCCACTCAGGTTCCACGTCTTGAGAGAGCCACGCCTACCACTACTGTCGCCTATACAGCCTATATCTGTTCATTCTGACACTTTCTTTCATTACATACTATATTGTCTATACTGTGTTTAATGAAATAAAGTCTATATTGGCCCCTCTATGCCACTATAGACTTGCTAGGGTATAATGCATCAACCTACTCCCTCCTGTGACTGGATGACAGCACTATGAAGAACAGTAAAGTCTCAATGGTGCACAATCATCAGAATCATCTTTATTCGCCAAGTGCGACAGGCCGACAGCTGCCACGCCTGGAATTATTTTTGGTACACACGGTAATTCCTTAGTGCAAAAAAACCCCCAACATATGTCATAACAACTTGCGACCAGTGCGACCGATGTGAGCCTAACATAAGTACATATAAGATGTTTGTATAGGATGTATGTACGCGCACCCCAAAGGTACTGAGGTTGAAGTCCAGGAGGTTACATTCAAGAGGGGTCTTGAGTTTAGGAGGAGGACTGCTTGGGGGAAGAAGGTGTGTTCCTGTGCCTGGAGGTTTTGGTGAGGATGGTCATCTAGCGGCTTCCTGAGGGAAGGAGGTAAAGGACTGCTGGGGTGGGAGGGGTCAAGTGTCATCCTGTTGTCCCTGGACCTCATTCTGGATGTGTGGAAGAAATCCAGCGGTGGTGGCACAATGATCTCGGCGGCGATTACTCTCTGGAGTTTGTGCCTGTCGCTTGCATGTTGCCCGTGTACCAGAAGATGATGGCAGAGCAAAGGACAGATCGTGTGGTGGTCGTGTAGAAACTGGTCAGCAGCTCTTGCAGGATTCCAAACTTCCTCAGTTGCCTCAGGAAGAACAACCTCTGCTGGGCCCTCTTGTGGATCATGGATGTGTTTACGCCCCATTTCAAGTCCACAGTGAAAACAGTGCCCATGAAGCGAGCACATGGACACCCCCCCTACTAGAACGAACCCAAACTGTTGTACCTATGCCAGTTGTATATAAGAAATACATTATTAGCTGTTCAATGAAGACACAATTGGCTTAATTACTGGTCTTTTATAATGGCCTGTGGCTGAGCCTAAATGTGAATAGGACAACAG
The DNA here is from genome assembly GCF_040937935.1 of Hyperolius riggenbachi. Classification (NCBI taxonomy): domain Eukaryota; kingdom Metazoa; phylum Chordata; class Amphibia; order Anura; family Hyperoliidae; genus Hyperolius; species Hyperolius riggenbachi. The sequence goes on from NC_090649.1 coordinate 486,650,368, forward strand.
AGCACTAATTAAGCCAAACGCCGTCTGACAGTCATTGTGCAGATAATTAATATATTAATTATACCTGCTCCATAATTACCGGGAGGAAACAAAACACGGACATTCACAACAACTCATAGACAAAGCGGATAATGACACCGGCGGTTACAGCGGTGAGCTCTGCCTACCTGTCAACCGTGTCGGCAACACTTTCCAGTTGTTCCAGGAGGAAGGGGTAGAGAACAGGAAACCTGGAGAAGAATTCTCTTCCTGTCATCCTGTTATTAAAATAAAAGACACAAAAATTAAAGCTCCATGAAATAGAACTCTCCCCAAAAATCATGAGCAGGTTTCCTGTTATTATAATCAGTAGTAGTAGTATAGTGTTGCAAAAAAATTAAAGGCTACCTTAGTGCAAATTGAAATTAAATACAGGGGGAGCAGGCATGTTAAGAGGGCTCTCCTCATGCCCACCACTCCCCTGTTCTTCACCCTCCGGTACAGCTTAGCGATCCCCAAAAAATTACTTCCTGGTGGGGGTGGTTGTGGCCGACTGCACAGGCGCTGCCCTGCGATGTGTGTCCTTGTTCATGTGGTCGTGGCTAGGAGCGCTTTGCGCAGGCATACTACTACTATGGGGGGGTCGCTAGGCTGTACTGGAGGGGGATAGAGGAGAACGGGGGCAGCAGTGGGCATGACTGTTAGCAGTGGAGTTCCACAGGGGTCAGTACTGGGTCCAGTGCTCCTCAATTTATTTATTAATGATCTTGTAGATGCAGTACAAAGCAATGTTGCTATTTTTGCAGATACAACATTGTGCAGAATCATCAACTCTCAGAAAGATAGGGACATATTGCAACAGGATCTGACAAAACAAGACAAATAACATTTATATCGCGCTTTTCTCCTGGCGGACTCAAAGCGCCAGAGCTGCAGCCACTAGGACGCGCTCTATGGGCAGTAGCAGTGTTAGGGAGACATGCCTAAGGTCTCCTACTGAATAGGTGCTGGCTTACTGAACAGGCAGAGCCGAGATTTGAACCCTGGTCTCCTGTGTCTGGATAGGATGGCTATATGGGCACATAAATGGCAGATGAAATTCAATGTTGACAAATGTAAAGTCATGCATTTTGGTCGTACCAATGGTCTAGCACTATACAAAATAAATGGGATACAGTTGGGGACATCGACATCGACTTAGGAGTACTCATCGACAACAAGTTAAATAATCGTACTCAATGCCAAGCCACTGCAGCTAAAGCAAATAAAATGTAGGAATGCATTAAAAGGGAAATGCATTCTTGAGATGCTAGTATAATATTGCCCATGTCCAACTCTCTGGTAAGGCCACATTCAGTTCTGGGCACCACATTACAGGAAAGATATTGCAGTTTTAGAGCAGGTGCAGAGACGAGTAACAACATTGCATTGAAAGACATCCATGGCTACAATTACTAGGTAATGCCTAATGATGTTGATCCAGGGATTTTATCTGATTGCCATCTGGAGTCGGGAAGGAATTTTTCCCTTTTGGGGCTAATTGGACCATGCCTTGTAAGGGTTTTTCGCCTTCCTCTGGATCAGCAGGGATATGTGAGGGGGCGGGCTGGTGGTGTACTTTGTACTGGTTGAACTCAATGGACGTATATGTCTTTCAACACAAATAACTAACTACGAAGAGAGCCCTACTACACATGCCTGCTCCCCCCATTTTTAATTTCAATGTGCACTAAAGGTATTCTTTAAATAATATATATATATATATATATATATATATATATATATATATATATATATATATATATATATATATATATATATATACATATATACACACACAGTATATATTTGCTGTCCCATCAAAATAACTCAACCCACAGTCATAAATGTCTAACATGTGAGTATACCCCTCCCTAATTGAATTCTGCCCAGTTAGGCCTCGTTCACATCATTTAGCGCAGATGGATGTGCGATCAGAACGCAACGCGTCCGATCGCACGCCATCTGCGCTCCTGTGCGCTGCAGATCCCATTCACTACAATGAATGGGATCTGCACTGCGATTCCCAAAAATGCGTGCAGCACGCGATAGCGCAATCGCGCTGCCACGCAGCGCATATGATGGGAACGGTAGAAGGGCTGTCTATGCCCTTCTACCGTTCTTGTGTGTCGCACACTATACGCGCTGCCAAAATGCGCACGGCAGCGCGTATAGTCTGAACAAGGCCTTAGACATTTTCAGGTGACTCATTAGTGTTACAAGGAGGTCTCAGGTGTGAATGGGGAGCAGGTGTGGTCACTGGAAGTTCAACATGGAACCCCAAGGCAGAGAATTCTGAGGATTTTAACCACTTTGCACCCAGAGCTCAATTCCCACTTATGGACCAGAGCAGTTTTGACATTTTAGCTATGTCCCTATTTAATAAGCAATAATTTGATCCTTACTTATGACACCTAAATAAAATATATATTGTTTTATTCAAAACAAACTAGGATTTCATTGTATGGCATTTTTTCCCATGAACAATTTTGTTTTCTATGCATTTTAATGGGAAAAAAAATAGAAAAAAAAATATTATTTCTTAGTTTTACCAATTCCAGTTTAAAAATAAAAAGCGCTACTGTAGATAGAAAAAAGAAATTTTGTTTGGCAATTTCTACCATTTATCACAAAACTTACCGTAGATTATGTTCCTATCACAATTTACGGTGAGGATATTTGATTCTGAAATAATGCTACAGAGTGTATTTTTCACTATGAACTAGGAATATAAAAGCATTTTTAATAGTAAAAATCAATTTTATTAGCTCAGAGAACATATATTCCCTTTCACCTAGTGCTCCATCAGGTAGTGCCAGAGGTGTGCACAGGACCAATGCCCAACCGTGCACAACTGTGCTTCCCCTACAAGACCTAGATCTACGTCCTTATGGCTTAGATGAAGTCACAGAGGACGTAGATATACTGTAGTGGTGGATAAAGTGGTTAACCAGCTATGCTTCATAGTGCTCTCATTCAGTCGCAGGAGTAGTAGTGGATAAAGTGGTTAATGAAGAATTGCTACTCTACATAAAGATGGCCTAGACCACAGTGTAAGAAGATTCCCAAAATCCTGAAACTGGGCTGCAAAATGGTGGCCAAGACCATCACCTTTCTAATAATCCGATTTTTGGATTGATCGCTATCTACTAATTACAAGGGCACGGTCACTAACATAGTAATTGTGGTGCCTTTTTCCCACTTGTGCGATGTGATTTGTACCAGCACAGTGCATGCCGCCTTATTCTTGCATTGCCGTTTGGGTCAGGTCAATGTAAGTGCAGGAATATCGCAGTTATTGCAGTGCTACACAATTTTCTAGCAATCCAGCAGTATAAATGTTATTTTACCACGTTAACCCTCCCCCCTTCATCAAAAACTGCAAATGTATTTGTGCTGTAAAACACACGACAATCGCATTGTAACCCATGTACTGTGGAAAGATAATATTGTGATTAAAATTTTTAGTGCGTTTTGCAATGCGATTCCGATCACTTTCGGATGATAAAATGCTCACTCACCTAATGGAAACCGCACAGCGATGTTTCCATTAGTGCTCCGTGTTTGTGACGTGATTTTTCAATCGCTGTGCCTTTTGCATTTTTCATGCCCTCAAGCAGAAAAATCATATAGCGATGGCGCAATTTTTCCACGATTCGGCAATTCAAAATATTTTTCAACCCTTTCTTTTTTTCCCTCCTCTTGTCAGGAATCAGAAACGCGCCCCAATCACACCATACATACGCTGGATCGCATCGGAATCATGGTAGAGGAGATAGAAAGAAACTTGATGGTGGTGCAATCTCAATTGCGATAGTGTTTCTTAGTGGAAAAGAGCCCTTACAGCAATCGCAAATTCTTTTTTTTTTATTTTTATTTTTTTTAAAGTAAGCCCACACAAGGGTCAGGAATATGTACAAGGAAGTTTTACTATCCCAGAGTTCCCCTTTAAAGTGGGATTGCCAGCCATAAAATCAAATTCCATTTACCCACTGCCCTGTTTATTATGTAGTCTACATGCAGTCTGTATGGCAAGCATTCCAATATAATCATAAATGTTTCTGCTGTAATGAATCTTATCTCAGTCACCCCCGCTCTATTCTGGTACATTGCCAGGGAGTGGGAAGCTTGTTATCTCCTCTCCCCCCACATTCCTGCTCCTCACTGATACACTTCACTCCCCTGCAGAAGCTGCTGAAATATGATCTGTGCTGTGCTCACGTGTTTATAAAGCAAGCTAGATATGACAGTGCACTTTCTAGTACAGAGGGTCAGTGGGGAGGAGGGCTGGCAATGCATACACCATTTCAGGCAGGAGAAAATAACATCAGGATTGGCTTTAGTCAGGGGCAGTAAAGATGGAAAATGCCTGGAACAGGTTTCTCTTTATTTAGTATATAAAATTCACTGAAATGAAAATGTGGACAGTACAATACATACCGTATGTTATGTAAGTAAATCAAGCATTTATCTACTTATATATGTGGTTTTTTTTTCTGGGATAGAATGGTTGCCCCTGCTGCTTTAAAGGGACACTGTAGGGGGGGTCGAGGGAAAATGAGTTGAACTTACCCGGGGCTTCTAATGGTCCCCCGCAGACATCCTGTGCCCACGTAGCCACTCCCCGATGCTCCAGGTCCCCGCCGCTGGTTCACTTCTGGAATTTCAGACTTTAAAGTCTGAAAACCACTGCGCCTGCATTGCTGTGTCCTCGCTCCCGCTGATGTCACCAGGAGTGCACGGAGCAGATACAGACTATACTGGGCCTGCACAGTATGCTCCTGGTGCCACCAGCGGAAGCGAGGACACAGCAACGCAGGCACAGTGGTTTTCAGACTTTAAAGTCTGAAATTCCAGAAGTGAACCAGAGGCGGGGACCGGAGCATCAGTGAGTGGCTGTGCGGGCACAGGATGTCTGTGGGGGGGACCATTAGAGGTCCCGGGTAACTTCAACTCATTTTCCCCCGACCCCCCTACAGTGTCCCTTTAAGTAGAACTACATTAATACTTTAAAAAACAAAAATAAAGTAGCTTCTACCATATGATACGGCGGCTTTCACCCAGATAATTCTGCTCGGCCTCAACCATCAGTGTTTGTTTTGTGGCGGCTAACCAAATACCTCCTGAACAAACACCGCACCATATGCAGAAACTGGCGTGTCAGCGTCCGTGGTTCACTCATCAGCCTTCTGCATTACCGGGGGGGGGGGGGGGGGGGGCTTCTATGGCAAGTATAAAATACCGCTGTACACGTGACAGCTTAATGACTGCTTCTAAGGGTCGTCTTTCCCACGACAATCCCATGTGAGCAGCTGATGATACTTCTGCTTTGCGTTTCTGCAATTTACTGTAATTTAGACACTTACGCCAAAGTACCACATTTTTTCTCTTTTCGTTTGCCGTCTTTAAACTCGATCCTTCTGCTTAGGCCTTCATTTGGGCAGGAAACAAAAACGCCATTCTCCTCCGCCCCATCAGTGTTGGTTAAAACTTAAGTAACGTAACTATATATTTATGAAACGTGGCTTGGAGGCTGGCTCCCGTGGGACAGGTGGTTAGGGAGAATGAGAACACTTGAAAAGCTGAAGTAGCTCTCAGGCTAGCGCAGGTCAAGTGTTTTGTGAGGTTTTTCCTGCTGAGTCAGATCAGACTGGTCACATGCCGGGGGTGCATTGTTCAAAGGGCCGCCTTACTGGGACAGGTTTCTGCTAAAGGCCCATACACACGGCATACATTTGTCTGTAGTTGTGAAGCAGCGACAAACAGACAAGAGACAACAGCATATTTATGGCAGCGACAGTTTGAGTTTGCCACAGTTGTACACACGTGATAATAGAAAGAGTGAAGACACGACGGAAGCTGTCTACCACAGACTACATATAGTAGTAGTACTATCATACCTCCCAACTTTTTGAGATAAGAAAGAGGGACACTTAAGCCACGCCCCTGTCACACCCCTAGTCATGAATACCATAAAGATTTGATAAGAGAAATGTGTTTTATAACTCAAACCACACTGGTCCTTTCTATCCTGGTTCATTTTCCTTGATATTAACATTTGAAAATTAGAAATATATCAATTTAAATGATGGGAATAAAGTTTAGAGCCAAACACATTTTTCAGTAGAAAAATATAAAAATGTAAATAGAAAGAGGGACAAAGTCCTGAAAGAGGGACAAATGAGGAGGAAAGAGGAACAGAGCTCCCAAAGAGGGACTGTCCCTCCAAAAGAGGGACAGTTGGGAGATATGGTACTATGGTAGCGACTCTGCTGTCTGTAGAAGACTTTTCTACACACGACAGGACACCAACAGACTGAGCGACGGCTCGTGAGACAAAAGTCACAAGAGAGTCACCAGATGAATCGCTCAAACATGGCTGTGTCTGCTGACAGTCTACTGACAGTCTTTGTCACTTGCCGTGTCCACACGAATGAACGATCGCACGAACCATCGCTCAACACGTGTCTGTACAGACGTTTGTACGCTGTGTGCAGGCCTGGATTTACATCACAGGAGCCTATAGGCACAGATGTCCTGGCACCCTAGACTCCGCCCTCCATGCATGCAGGCCCGGATTTACATCACTGGAGCCTATAGGCACAGATGTCCTGGCACCCTAGACTCCACCCTCCATGAACCTACAAACCCCACCAAGCTGCACTGCAAGGGTGCTGGCTGACCCAGCTGCCACTTCTCCCTTACTTCCCTTGCCCATCATAGGTAACTACCGGTGCTCCTTAGTATTAGCTAGCCAGAAGTACCATCAGTATCAGGTAGCGAGAGATGCCCCCACTGAAGGGAGATCTCGTTAGTGGAATGCAGAGAGCAGGGTGAGTACCTTGTCATTTACACTCTCATCAGGACTCTGCATAGGGAAGGAGGGAGAGGAGGCACTAGGGGAGAGGAGTTAGACACCTTTCCATCATCAGGCGCCTGTAGGCACGTGCCTACAGTGCCTTATGGTAAATCCGTCCCTGGCTGTGTGTATGGGCCCTAATGCCTAATACACACCATGAGATTTTCTTGTAGATTTACTGCCAGATCGACTATTTCCAGCATGTCCCATCTGATTTCCATTACATTTTCTGTTCACTTCTATGTAAAATCGATCGGAAATCAGATGGGACATGCTGGAGATTGTCAATCTGGCAGTGAATCTCATTGTGTGCATTAGGCATTAGATGAGCTGCTGCCTAAGGGGAGGGGGGATGCAGATGGGGGAGGGGGCTGTACATGGGGGAGGGGGCTGTACATGGGGGAGGGGGTTGTACATGGGGGAGGGGGCTGTAGATGAAACAAAGAGTCACACGGGTGCTGCACATGGAGGAGAAGATACAGCACTCTTACATGGGGATAGGCGCTAATGTACATAATAAGGGGGCTGCCACAAATGGGGGGCTGCTGCTGTGCAGGCAGACCAGGATCATCCACAAGGCAAACCTAGGCAGTTGCCTAGGGCATGGAAAGAGTCTAGGGGCCTGATGGATGCTGGCCCCGACCAAATCTTACTAAAACAGCCAGGTGACATTCAGCTGTGGGCAGAAGCTGCCATCTTGCCTAGGGCCTCATATCATCTTGAATAAAACCAGAGATCAGCTAAACTAAAGAATCAATACTTACCTGGGGGTTCCGCCAGCAACATAAACACGTGATTCCCTCGCCGTCCGCCGCGATCAGCCCCGGTAACTCGCTCAGCTGCGATCAGTCTGGGTCTTCTGCGCATGCACAGTAGACCTGGACTGACATCACTGAGCAAGTGTCACACGGCTGTCCCCAGTACAGCGTTGCTGTAGATCGCAGCGCTGTACTAACTAAATAGACAGCGGTTTTGCCGTTTAACAGTCACAGAGTGGCGATCGCTACTGGAAAACTAAAGGCAGAGCAGAGCCTTCCAAGCAAATATGCACACGCTTCAACGCGCGCAATCTCCTGAAAAGTCCACCCCCAGGACTTGACGCCAGTAAGCATAAAGGTGGCCACACACCATACAATTTTTTAAATATCTGTTCAATTTAAGAATTGCAATCAATTTTTCTGACTGATTGTAACATTTCAAAAATATGACCAATGTACCACACACCTATGTTAAATTGTTCCCCAATTATGATAAAAATGATTGAAAACTCTGAGAAAATTGCTTGAGTGTGTATATTAATAAATTGACAATCTAACACACACCATACAATCTTTAGAGAAATTGAAGAAAAATATCTGGCATTCCGGATAGATAAAAATCGAAAAAAAACGGGAAATCCGATCAGTCGCATGAAAAAAAGCTTTCAATTTTTTCGGGAGTACCGATCGTTTTTATCGAATTGCCGTGAAATCGGATCATTTTATTGTATCGTGTGTGGCCACCTTAAGGCGGTCCTGAGGCTGTCGCCGTGGTCACGATTCCATTGGCGTCACGCAGTCTTTAGGCAGTTTAGGGCCCGTTCACAGAGCGATTTCAGTATAGCTGAAAATCGATAGCTGTTTGAAAAACACGTGTACAATGAAAGTATATGGAAGTGTTCTCATCTACGCGATTAGCCGAAACGCAAACTCGTTGCCTGCAGCATTATCTGAGCGATTCTGCAGGCTTATACTGAACTAGAAAACGCAAAACGCTAATCGCGGAAATAATACTGGAAAAACGCCATCTATACAGTAAAAAATCGTTGGGAAATCACTAGGAAAAAACGCCAGAAAATCGCTCAGCGTTTGCGTTTACCGATTTCTAGTGTGAATGGGCCCTAAAGTGTAAAAGGACCCTAAGCAGATTTTTTGCAAGCCTTATTAGTGGTTATTTTATGAATGGTTACGCTTTTGCTAGCGCGTTTTTGTTTTGTTTCTACAAATGTGTTTTTTAAATAACGGCCAATTTACCAGACTTTTCTTCCCAAGCCTAATAAAACTCCTCGATGGGTCTATTTCACAAACCGTCTGTAGATTTCCGTTGGCGACTGTGTGATGCGGCGCTCTCTACCAAACGCAGCATGGGAATCTCGTCTGTTCCCATCACCGTATAACTCACACTAATTACAAGTAACTAAGCTTCGCACGGGGCAGACACTTGTCATCGCTTGCAAGCAATGTATGTAACGAGAGCTCCGACAACAAAGCCGCCCTCCGGAGAGCGTTCGCTGCGTTCCGTATCAGACTGCGGCGGCCCTGCGCCAAGGCACAGCACACACGGCTCTGCTCCTTTAACATAAACGTCATCTGTATCTGCTTATACATCAAGTACACCATAAAAGCAGATCGCTTGGAATGATTAACCCCGAGCAATGCATGAGAAGGCAACTATAAAAAAAAGAGAGAAAAAAAACTCCTACAAAGAACACACAAGAGAGATAAGCATCAGTGTTGATTCATACAGGAAGAGACACAAAGCGATAAGGCTCAGACGCAAGCTCTGGCACGTACCCCAAGTTCTTCTATAAGCCACAGGCCTCTTGGTCAGGTGATTATGAATAAAGCGCCATGTAGAAGAATTATGCAGAGACGTATAGAGAGATCAGTCTGTCTGCACATATGTCAGAGATTCTGTCGCCTTATCGGTTTGATTGAACCGCAAGCCCGTCAGAGACAGAGAGATGCGTCATTCTGATCGTAGAGGCCGATAGGTCAAACGCCACAGATTGTGTAGATTGCTGCTCACGGGGTGTTTATGCTCATCCATTCTTCGCACCGCTCCGCATCTCCCCTCTGTGAATCCCTGCACTGGCTCCCTATCCGTTTCAGGATAGCTTTCAAGATTCTATGCCTGGCATATAAATCTGTGCATAAAACCTGCCCTACCTACATCTCGGAGCTTGTTCTCAGGTATACACCAGGTCGCCCCCTCCGATCCTCCAACGACCTTTGCCTCACCACCCCACGCATCTCCCTCTCCCATGCCCACCTTCAGGATTTCTCAAGAGCCGCCCCCACTCTCTGGAACGCTCTTCCACCGCCCATCAGATTTGCTCCCTCCTTCAACACATTCAAGCAAGCCCTCAAAACCCACCTCTTTAGGATGGCCTACCCACCTCCTACCACACAGTAACTCTACTGAATATTTCACAGCCCCACCTAGTGTTTCCACCCAACCCTTTAGATTGTAAGCCTCTGGCAGGGTCCTCCCTTCCCTAGTGTAATCTACATGATCGTGTGCTCCTTTCCTATGACAGCCTCGTACTTGTATTACTGGACCTACCTAACCAGCCAAAATCACATGATCATGTATCTTGTACCCTCTCCCTTCCCTAGTGCATTCTACATGATCATGTGCTCCTTTCCTATGACAGCCTCGTACTTGTATTACTGGACCTACCTAACCAGCCCAAATCACATGATCATGTATCTTGTACCCTCTCCCTTCCCTAGTGTATTCTACATGATCATGTGCTCCTTCCCTATGACAGCCTGTACTTGTATTACTGGGCCTACCTAACCAGCCCACATCACATGATCGTGTATCTTGTACAATTTGCATGTATAACTTTGTTCTATGTTGTATAACCTTGTTATGTCTGTCATCCTTGTATCATTGTATATATTTATTGTCCAGCTCTGCGTAATATGTTGGCGCTTTATAAATACAATAAATATTAATAATACCATATATTCCAGCGTATAAGACAACTGGGCGTATAAGACGACCCCCCAACTTTTCCAGTTAAAATATAGAGTTTGGGATATACTCGCCGTATAAGACTACCCCGCTTCCAACGCACACAAAATTAAAATTAAAATAAAAAAATCATGTACTGGTGCTGTGTATGAACAGCTACTGGTGCTGTACTGTATGTGGTACACAGTATATAACAGTATATAGTCAATTGACTTGTTGCATTGGTCAACTCTCCTTAAGCAGACTGGTCAGCTCTCCTTGTCTACCTGTTTATCAGAGCGGTATGGAAGAATAGATTGCGCTCCCTCAGCAGGGAGGTCTGAGAGGCGGTAACAGGATAGGGCGTATCACCCGACATCAATGACACCCGGCGTATAAGACGACACCTGACTTTCCAGAGGATTTTCAAGGGTTAAAAAGTAGTCTTATACGCAGGAATATACAGTAATACATACACACTTGAGATAAAAGTCTTTAGAAAATGAAAGATCACAGACCAATCTTACCCCCTTCCATGTAGTATGAGAGCCATACCTACACAGTCTATTCTATGGAGCTGAACTCCCCATCAGATAGAAATCTTTGCAAGATGCTGCCCACACAGATGCTGTACAGACACAAAAGATCAGTATCTGCAAAACATCCGTTCCTGCAAAATGCATTCATAGTCTAGAAGCGGACCTGATGGAGATTATTATTATTAAGTATTTATATAGCGCCGACATATTACGCAGCGCTGTACAGTGTATATATATATCTTGTCACTAACTGTCCCTCAAAGGAGCTCACAATCTAATCCCTACCATTGCCATATATCTATAATATGTAGTGTAAGTACTGTAGTCTAGGGCCAATTTTTTTTTAGGGGGAGCCAATTAACTTATCCGTATGTTTTTGCAATGTGGGAGGAAACCGGAGTGCCCGGAGGAGACCCACGCAGACACGGAGAGAACATACAAACTCTTTGCAGATAGTGCCCTGGCTGGGATTCGAACCATGGACCCAGCGCTGCAAGGCGAGAGAGCTAACCACTACGCCACCGTGCTGCCCAGAGATTGGCTATTTCTCCGCCAGCGCCCCCTGCTGGAGCCAGGGAAGGTGAATAAATGTAGCTTGTCAGGCTTGTCGAGCCAGGATAGCCGGAGACTTCGGGGGAGCCAGCGCTGGATTGCCTGCAGATACAGGGGAGGGGGAAGCCTCATTGGGACCCTGAGACTTCCCCCTCCCAAGGTGAATACACACCAGAGGAACTTTTTTTTGTTACAGGTTCTCTTAAAAGCGAACCTGAACTCAGAACTTCCTCTCTGCTCTAAAAGATAAGCGACAGCATAATAACCATTACAGAAAAAAACATTTCTTTGTGAGGCCTTGCTGACATCTAAAATCAAAATCGCTGACGCCATCGGTTTTCAATTTTGTGTGCGATATTTTTTAGCCTGCACGCTGCGACTTTTTAGAAAGCGATTTTATTTGCGCTTTTGCAGAGCGATTGCCTTTTTTCACTTCCTGATGTCAGTATATTTATTCATGAAAGCGCTGGGGAAATCACTATACAAAGCGTTTTCAAGTGTGTTGCGATTTCCCTATACCTTCCATTGAGGCAGATCGTCCCAAAAATAGTACAGTAGTGAGCGGATCAGAATCAAACCGCTCAGGTGTGAACACTCTCATAGGGAATCATTGCACAAGTGCTTTTAGGGTGATTTTGAAAATCGCTATACTTACAAAAAAAAAAAGGCAAAAGCGCCCTTAGTAGCAACCTCTGCACTCCCTATTACTACGCCACTGAGGGGGAGGGGTGTTTTCAGCGTTAGGTTAGTTGGGGGGGGGGGTATAAAAAGAGTGGAATGGAAACAAATTTATGATGCCCAACAACAGGATTAAAAAATCATATCTTGCCCTCTATATAAACCCATCAGCCACTTCAATAGATTTATCTCGTTTGAGAAAAGGGGGATTGCTTTTGACCTCAGTCAGCAGAACTCATTATGCTGGAAATTCTTGGAATGCTTTGATCTCTCTCTCTGCTAGCAGAAAATACAGAAACTGAAAGCAGAAGTCCTCTGTTATTGTCTCACACTGCCCCCTAGTGACACGTGGCCATAAATACACATAACAGCAGTACTAATTACAAACAAGGAAATGTAACAAATAAGAAATTAAAAAAAGTGCTAAAATAAATTGGTCTGAAGCACTTGCAAGTCTCTAAATAAGTTGGCTGCTAAAGGGTTAAGCTCCTCGGGTGTACTCAGACTTTCATTTCAGAAGCCAAAGGGAACACAGCATGGGAGTCATTCCTCTAGGACCAGCCACAGTAGGGAAGGTGAATGTGTGGTGTCAGGAGGAAGTGTGGCTCCTTCTGATGATGACGTGTGGCACGGTCGCCATGGAGAGGAAGCACATGTCTCAGCTAGGCCGCTGTGTACAGAACGACTGTACCAACCAAAGGGAACACAGCATGGGAGTCATTCCTCTAGGACCAGCCGCAGTAGGGAAGGTGAATGTGTGGTGTCAGGAGGAAGTGTGGCTCCTTCTGATGATGTGGCACGGTCGCCATGGAGAGGAAGCACATGTCTCAGCTAGGCCGCTGTGTACAGAACGACTGTACCAACCAAAGGGAACACAGCATGGGAGTCATTCCTCTAGGACCAGCCGCAGTAGGGAAGGTGAATGTGTGGTGTCAGGAGGAAGTGTGGCTCCTTCTGATGATGTGGCACGGTCGCCATGGAGAGGAAGCACATGTCTCAGCTAGGCCGCTGTGTACAGAACGACTGTACCAACCAAAGGGAACACAGCATGGGAGTCATTCTTCTAGGACCAGCTGCAGTAGGGAAGGTGAATGTGTGGTGTCAGGAGGAAGTGTGGCTCCTTCTGATGATGACGTGTGGCACGGTCGCCATGGAGAGGAAGCACATGTCTCAGTCAGGCCACCGTGTACAGAACGACTGTACCAACCAAAGGGAACACAGCATGGGAGTCATTCTTCTAGGACCAGCTGCAGTAGGGAAGGTGAATGTGTGGTGTCAGGAGGAAGTGTGGCTCCTTCTGATGATGTGGCACGGTCGCCATGGAGAGGAAGCACATGTCTCAGCTAGGCCGCTGTGTACAGAACGACTGTACCAACCAAAGGGAACACAGCATGGGAGTCATTCTTCTAGGACCAGCTGCAGTAGGGAAGGTGAAAGCGTGGTGTCAGGAGGAAGTGTGGCTCCTTCTGATGATGACGTGTGGCACGGTCGCCATGGAGAGGAAGCACATGTCTCAGTCAGGCCACTGTGTACAGAACGTCTAACATGCCACACAAGAACGTTCTAGGACTTCTGCCGCATGGTGGGGGGGACATTATGTACAGCCTTCATGTACTACCGGCGTGCTTCAAAGCATCTCATCTAGTCCCATACGTTCCACATCCGCTTCCAATTCAGCCCCATCAGTCAGGAAGCCTCTGAGATGCTGGAAAAGTACAGTACATCCATTTCAGATGTGCTGACATGACAGCGATGTGCTTTCATTTATTACAGCATCAGTAGGATTGGTTTCATCTTTATGGCTTCAAAGTACACATTCAGGCAGGGAACGCACTTGCAGGGCCGATTTCCCCTGTGATTCCAGGGTTCCATCGGGATTTTGCGTTCACGTTCAATGCGCACATTTTTCCACATACGTTTCCACGTTTATGGCGGCATCTACTGTATGCGAGCGTGTGGTAAAAAGAAGAAAACTGCGCGTTTGGAAAAAGGAAAAAAAAAACGCAAACGTGAACGAACAGGCAGCAATGCACGCATTTCCTGTGCAAGGCTATTGACTTCAATAGCCTGTAGAATCATGCACATTTGCCCTTAGCGGCAAAACACACAAAAATGCATGTAGCGTGTTCCCTGCCTTACAGTGAAGCTAATCCTAAAAAGTACTGTCCGAAAATCTAAATCGTATTTTGGTTTTAACTGGGGCGTAGAAATAGGGGGTGCAGAAGTCGCGACCGCATCGGGGCCCTTGGGCCAGAGGGGCCCCAAAGGGCCCTCCCTGAACTGCAGTATTAGCTTTCTATTGGTCCTGTGCTCATAATAATCACTTCTATAGATACTTTGAATAGTAATAATCAGTAACAAACTGCTACCAATCCCCTTCTTGCACCCCTGACACTGTAGTTGCCATTGGTAGGTTTTGGTGCATCATGTCAATTGTTATGTATAGAGTGCATGGGGGGCCCCAATGTAAAACTTGCATCGGGGCCCAAAGCTCCTTAGTTACGCCACTGGGTTTTAAAGATTTAAGTTAAAAATCCAGGTCTGAAGAGTTACTGTAACTATTTCATGGTTATCTGCTGCACCTTATGCCTATCCAGCTCCCATACATAGTAATAATGACCTTCTTACTTGATATCACTGTCAGGGATATTTGTGCAGCCACACACAGGTTTTTTTAACTTCTTATAAGTTATAAGGAAAAATTCACCAGAGAGCAGAAAAACTTTAATGTTTAGTCCTGAATAAGTACCCCAGACAATGGAAAAAGGAAAATTAGAATTAGAATTCATCCTTTATATAAAGGTTTATGTTAAAAAGTCAAATGTATCCAGGGCCTAGATTATTTAGGGATTTAAATGTCAGTAGGCCGATCTTGAATAGGACCCTCCATCCTACAGGTAGCCAGTGAAGGGAATGCAGGACTGGCGTTATGTGGCAGTGACGGGGTTGGTTGGTTAGCAGTCTGGCAGCAGTATTCTGTATCAGCTGTAGGCAGTGCAAGACCTTTTTTGGAAGGCCAGTGTAGAGAGCATTGCAATGGTCCAGTCGTATTGTAATGAAGGCATAAACTAAGGTTGGCAGATCTTCTGGGGGATGAGGTGCTTGATTTTTGCAATGTTCTTCAGGTGAAAATAGGATGATTTCACCACAGCAGATATGTGAGTTCTGAAGTTTAATTCCCATCAATTAGTCTTCCCAGGCTACGCACATGATCAGAGCTGCGTAGATCCATGCCTCCTATTCCCAGTGGTGAAGACTGCAAGTTAAGTTGTTTTGTTATCATGCTCTGCCCTCCAATCAGAAGGACTTCAGTTTTGTCTGCATTTAGTTTCAGCCAGTTGTCATTCATCCATTGCTGTAGTTCACGTAAGCAGGCGTTTATAGTTAGAGTTGGGTCTGTCACACCAGGCTTGAAGGAAAGATATAGTTGGGTGTCGTCTGCATAGCAGTGGTATGTCAGGCCATGTTTTTGGATTCGTTTTCCCAGCGGTAACATGTAAATCGTGAAAAGCAGGGGAGAGAGGATTGAGCCCTGGGGCACCCCATACTTAAGTGGTACAGAGGTGGACAGGAAGGGCCTCATAGACACTTTGTGGGTTCTGCCACTCAAGAAGGATTGGAACCACTGAAGAACTATGCCATCAATGCCGCAGTATTCCTGTAGCCTGTTTATCGGGATTTCATGGTCAACCGTCTCAAAGGCTGCGGAAAGGTCTAGCAGTATCAGGATGGAGCACTCTCTTCTGATAGTTTGGGCTTACCAACGGCCCACCAACGCAGGTGAAAATGATAAGCAATCCAATCAGACTAAAAGAATCAATCTGAAATTCGGATTGGCAAAACGATCTATAGAACAATCGTTCCTAGTCCACTAACAGTACCCGATCAATCGATCATTCGTGAGATTGTACTATTAATTGGCGCAGTTAGGTTTCCAGTGCAGCATAGGTAATTGAAGTGAAGAATATGATTGGTTATCATGGACATCAAGAACTGTCCTTTCAACGACTTTAGTGAAGGAATCTGCACATTTCATTCAAGTCTGAACTGGCAGTCACCAGGCAACGCACAACGGGATTATGGGAAATCTAGCCTGAAAATCATGAACACAACAAGGGGGCATAAAGGGCGCTTTTATGTATTAGGCTGGTGAATATTTACACAGGATCTGACTGATACGTCTCTTATTAGAACTCGTAAAAAAAGACGGCAATAAGAACGTCCAGGAACGTTAGTTACAGCTGATTCATCTGACGGAGCCGGCGGACTACAATGAGCAGCCTTCTACTCAACAATTTATTTTACAGCCCCGCAAGCTCTCAATGTGTTTTCTTAAGGTGCTGAAAAGGAGAAGTGTTTTGTTTACTTAGGTCAGATTTTTACTTTTTCTTGTGCTAAAAATAAAAATTCTGTCAAGGCATAAAGTTGTTCTTTTTAAAGGACACCTGAAGTGAGTGTGATATAGAGGCTGCCATATTTGTTTCCTTTTAAAGAATACCAGTTGCCTGGCTGTCCTGCTGATTTTCTGGCATCAGTAATGTCTGAATCACACACCTGAAACAAGCATGCAGCTAAACCAGTCAGACTTCAGTCAGAAACATCTCATCTACATGTTTGTTCAGGGTCTATGGATAAATATATTAGAGGCAGAGGATCAAGGGGAGAACCAGGTAATCTGCATTGTTTAAAAGGAAATAAACATAAAAGAGAAGGAAGGTAGAAATCTGAGCTCCTCCTCCATGCCTCTGGGGAGGGGAGGGTGTGTGTGTTCTGAATTTAGGTGGGCCCCTAAAAGTTTTGCAGGGGGGAGGCCTTTTGAGATGTAGTTACACCCCAGTTGAATGAAGCAGACTTTACATCAGACTGTCATGGCTGCTGTTTAGAATGCACAGTCTTAAAACTTCAGCACTTCAACATAAAAGAGGAGTATGAGACACTATCCTATGCTTATTTTGTTCTGATAACCATTAGTAGTACACATACAATCAAAAAGCACCTGAGGCTCAACAGGAAATGCAGTAACAGTAAATCCGCTCAGCGGATTGTTCAGAAACAGCCTTATCAGTCCGCCGACACGCGTTCACATGCGCTACTGTCTGCTAAAAGACCGCCCAGCGGGAGGGTCCGGCAGACCCGTCGTTACCTTTTGTAGTGCGTGTGTACGCACCTGTAGAGCTCAGAGAGGCTCTCTTGCATAGATAACTAGTGAAGTTTTTAGTTCACTATCTCATAAGTTTATTTTCGCGTAAAGCGGAACTGTAGAGAGAAAATAAACAGTGTTTCACTTACCTGGGGCTTCCCCAAGCCCCCAGCAGCCGCCCTGTCCCGTGCCGCTCCTCGGCAAGCCCGTTCTCCCGCCGCCAGCTACTTTCGGTTTCTCCGCCAGGCCACTGTGCCTGCGCGGCTCTGGCCACGTGTATCCTTTCTTCGCGTTCCCCGCTATTGCAGAGGGGGAACGCGAAGAAAGGATACGCTTGGCAGGGCTGTGCTGGCATCGACTTACAAGTCGAGGTACGGGACGGAGCGGCGGGAGGACGGAGGCTCGGGCAGTAACGGCGCGGGACAAGACAGCTGCTGGGGGCTTGGGGAAGCCCCAGGTAAGTGAAACAATGTGTTTATTTTCTCTCTACAGTTCCGCTTTAAGGACTCTGGCTAATAACCATTGCCAGAAACAATGTAGACTAGATACTGTATTATTTTAAAAAAAAATGCATAATCCCGTGACACCACGGAGTTCTCCTTTAAGAAGGCATAATTGACTTTAACACTATTAATAAATTGAATATTATGCTTGCAAGAAAAGGAGACAAGGTCACCCCCCCCTCCTCCGCAGGCCGAGTCCTACATACAGAGAGTCAGCCATAAGTCAGTTATACAGCACTTTTTGCTTGCTCAGAGCAAATAGAGATATGACAATTGCTTTGCGGAGCGGCGTCAGATAAAGAAGCGACAGCTCATCGGTGCAGTGTTGATAAGACGGGACTCACGGCTGCAAAAATAGAACCACAAAACCGTCAGGAACTTGCTGGAGTCAGGAGAGCCCAAGAGCTTGGAGCAGTCAGAGGAACACTATCACCAGTTCTGGGAAGACTTACACTGGACTACACTTTCACTAGAAACACTCACCTACTTTAACCATTTCCATATCAGTAGTCTCTGGATCAGAGACTGCTAATACGGTACAACGCCGCCTCCTGAGGATTCGCCACAATAATTCGCTGCTCCCGCCCTTCTGTACCCGCCACAGGTTCCTCTCTCTGTCGTCTCTATGACGGCAGAGTGCTGTGGGCTGGTCAGGAGCCGCTTTGATTGGCTCCTGTCCCTGCCTATCAATGTAAGCCAATGGGATTGTCTTACAGTGATGACAGGGCCAGGAGCCGTCATATAGACGTGAATTGCGGCAGGGAGAAACCGGCACGATCGGCAGGAGCGGCGTGACTGCGCGGCGGGATGATTAAAATCTATGACCTGTCAGATCTGCGCAGCCACATGCAGGACGTAGATTTCAACTGCGTTGGTCTGCAAATAGTTAAAGGACCTCTCTCGAAAAACGTAAAATATTTGTAAACATATACAATTAAGAAGTACATTTCTTCCAGAGTAATATGAGCCATAAATTATGTTTCTCCTATGTTGCTGTCACTTACAGTATGTAGTAGAAATCTGACAGGAGCAACAGGTTTTGGACTAGCCCATCTCCTCATATTGGGGGGGGGGGGGGGGGGGTCACAGGGATTTCTTTATTCTCAAAAGCACTTAGTGAATGGCAGTTGCTCCGTCCAACTGCCCAAAAGTGTACAGTGAGCAGGGAGGCTGGTCAGCATCATCGTATAAATCTTTTTCAATGAATGTCTTCATAAAGAATACAGGCCATGCTAAGAATCCCCTATGGAGAGATGGACTAGCCCAAAACCTGTCAGGAATGTCAGATTTGTACTACCTACTCGCAGGCACAGACTAACCAGCAAGCTCATGGTGACCCAGAACTCATTGGAGTGTGTGAGGGGCTACAATGGTCCTAAAAGCCCCCTTACTAAGATGTTAAGAAAAACAAAAGTTTTCTTTCCTAAAACAGAAAGAATTTGCGATAATTCAGGTTGGAGTGAGCTTGAGATGTCTCCCAGAGCAACACTGCTGAATATATGCAAATTAACCATTGTACCCTTAGAAGCTAAACACACCTCCAGAACTGCTGGAATGCAATGATGTGTCAGCTTGTTAATTTGTACAGAGCCATAATAATCCAACATGCATACAGACTGTTTCGGATTGTTTGATTCTCATCAGTGCATGGCATGGATTAATTTGGCTCTATGGAGTAGGGCTTGTGAATCCGAGAGGCACAGACTAACCAGCAAGCTCATGGTGACCCAGAACTCATTGGGTGTGTAAGGGACTACAATGGTCCTAAAAGCCCCCTTACTAAGATGTTAAGAAACTACCTACTACCTACTACCTACTGTAAGTGACAGGAAAATAGGAGAAAGGTAATTTATGGCTCGTTTTAATCTGGAAGAAATGTACTTCTTAACTGTATGTGTTTTAAATTTTAAGATTTTTCACGACAGTTCCTCTTTAAAGGTTAAGGCAAAAGTCACATTTTCCAAGGAGTGATTATGGAGACCAGGCAGCAGGAGTAGAGGAATGGACAACACACAGAGGTATGTGGATCCAGCATAGACACACCTCTGCGCTCACCTTGTGTAGCTTTGCCTCAGGTCAGCTATAACAAGATGTAGTTTCACTTTAAGTGCTTTCTTAATTATGTTATCTGAAAGTACTTGTTTTGGTGCCTGAGGCAAGGAAAGATAAGTGACACAGTCAAGGTCACACAGGAGCAGGATGTGTCCCGGCCTCCCTCTGCCTGAGTCATTGTTTCAAGAGTCCCTGTGTTTACATTCGGCCCATATAGGAGTGACAACAAGACTGGAATCCACTGTGTAACTAGGCTGGAGCAAAGCATGCTGGGAGCTGGGATACTGCAAAGCCTGCTCTGGTAAACGAGTTATATGCTGCAATCAAAACCCTCCGCCAGATCTTCAGTCGTTCACATACAGTAGAGTCTCAACTATCCGACACCGACAGGGACCACGTGATGCCGGATAAGTGTGCTTTCTGGGTGCTTGAGATTCAATGTTAACCTTTTAATGACCAGAGACTGCTGGTACCAGATACCGACACAAACAGACAAATCTCCTCACTGAATCGCCGCTACCGCAGTTCGTGCCACACACCCAATTCCCTCAGCCCACCCACTCTGCAGTCTCTATGATAGCAGAGCACTGTGAGTCAGTCAGGAGCAGTTTTGATTGGCTCCTAACCCTGTGATCAATGTAAGCCAATGGGATTGGCTCACCTTGCTGAAATTGTCTCGCGACAGGCTCACAGAGCTCTGCCGTCATACCCACAGCAGGGCGAGAGCGATGCGATCGGCGGCGGTGAGTGAAGTCTACACCCTGGCAGAAAGAACAGTCCCTAAATGGCGTAGCTTTCAATCACCACCGCCCAAAAGCGGTTAAAAAGATTAAAGATGTCTCAGCATGGAAAAACATAGCTCCACCAGATATCTCTGAAGTTATTCTGAAAGTTAATTGGAGCAGGGCCATGGAACAACTAACCGCCTCACTAAGAGATACAGAAAATAGCTTTCACAGAATCTGGGACTCATGGCCCTATTCCTCGCCTGTCTACCAACCTGCCTGATTACTAGAAACTACTATTAACAAACCCTCACACTGACCATAAACTATATAAAGAGACATTTTCCCACCTTACTTATTAATATTTGATCCAACACAGATGATAAAATGTGTAAGATTAAAAACTACGGGTTTTACTACACCTGACAATATGGTCCTCCAGGTCTAATAGCCTATCTTAAGGACCATAAAACCTTCCTGGACCCTTTATAAGGAACATTTTCCTCAGACCCTTACGAAAATAACTCATCTGCTCCTGATGGATCCTGCTCCGCTTCTTTAAGCAATGTTCAATTGTTATATATTTTCTCAACAAATGTACAATTTGTTCAGTTATTTATACTATGAAAAGTATATGATGTACACTGGAAGTTTTTTTTGTTGAAAAATCAATTAAAAAAATAGTATAACGAAAAAGATTAAAGATGTGATAAAAACATATCACTGGAATCAGCACGTCTTGCTGATTCAAACGCACTGTTTTCCGCCGTTCTCACCTGCTCCTACCGCCCATCGGGTCCCAGAAAAAGTTTCAGTATTTAACAGCCAAAGTGGCTGCGACCCCGAAAGTACTTCCGGGTCAAGGCAGTACATGAGAGGGCCTGAGCTCCGGGCATGCTCAGCAGGTCCTCTTGTGCCCTTTTTTGTTCTTTGCCTCTAGCCTCTGTGGACGACTTAGCGCCAGAGTCATGGGAGCGATCATAAAGAGGAAAAATAGAGGCTGAGGGAGAGGCGTTCCTGATGACAGAGTGGGCGGTATGCAGCACTCCCCCTCCTGCAAAGGACGCCACTTCCTGTAAAAGCTGCCAACAAGCACGCTGTCGCTGATTTCGGGGGGCTGAAGCAGCGGCCAGGGGGGACGCAAGGGAGATAAGAAAGGACAAAGAGTTATGTAAAACCCTCACTAGCATGTCTCTGAGTTCCATTTACTATAGAAATTCCACCTTGGGTACACTTTAAAAATAGGTCTTTCTAATAATGATTCCACTTTGACCTCTCACCTGCGTTAGCGCAAGATTGCACATCTTTTGTTCTTTCTAATAATGAAGTCTGTTTTAGACATTAAAATACAGTAATTGAATGTATGTTAATCTTGGGGGAGCCGTGGAACCCAGTTTTTAAGCACAGCAGAGCCTACAGTCTAGGAAGTTGGCCTACACCACTGAGTACTGTGATGTGATGTGTGCTGTTTGGTTGCAGGACCGGCTCTAGAATTTGTTCTGCCTGAGGCAGACTTGTGAGGACCCCCCCCCCTAAATTGGAATGATCACACAGCACCTGACAATTTGCACCGCACATTATAGTTGTGGTGAGGCAGCCAAAAAACATGCTCAGTATAGGCAGATAGCCAGTAATAGGTGCCCCCAATGTTGGTAGCTAGGTACAGTTGCCCCCAGTATAGGTTGGCCAGGCACTCTTCACTTCCTGTTTCTGCCTGGTGGCACCCCCAGACTTCTGTCGCCTGAGGAAGTCTCCTCACTTGGCATCATGGGTGGACCGGGCCTGGTTGGTTGAGACTGCTGGTTAGCTGAGTTCTGGATAACCAAAACTCTGTATATCAAAAACTGCCAGACCAAGACAAAAGCATTTCCTTACAAAATGGGCTTGTAAACGTACGAGAGTTCATAGCTCAGGAAAGATTCTTATCTGTACATCTGCACAGAACCGCTGCCAAGTTTTTCTTCGTAAACCTAGAGTTTAAAAAAAAAAATCTCTCCCCGAAATCAGCACTAAAAAGGATAATATTGACGTAAAATGTCATAACGGAGGAAACCACTAAATATAGAGTTCAGTTCATTTTATAACGTATAAAATGTGATGGTTTCACAGAATCATAGGCAGTATTAACTTACACAGTGGGTGTTTCCTCCCTCCCTTTTAAGAGTGAACTTATGCTGCTTTAGGAAAACTTAAAGGGATACTGTAGGGCGTCAGGGGAAAATGAGTTGAACTTACCCGGGGCTTCTAACGGTCCCCCGCAGACATCCTGTGTTGGCGCAGCCACTCACCGATGCTCCGGCCCCGCCACCGGTTCACTTCTGGAATTTCAGACTTGAAAGTCTGAAAACCACTGCGCCTGCGTTGCCGTGTCCTCGATCCCGCTGATGTCACCAGGAGCATACTGCACAGGTTTAGTATGGTCTGTGTCTGCGCAGTATGCTTCTGGTGACATCAGCAGGATTGAGGACATGGCAACGCAGGCGCAGTGGTTTTCTGACTTTAAAGTCAGAAATTCCAGAAGTGAACTGAAGGCGGGGCCGGAGCATTGGAGAGTGGCTGCGCCAACACAGGATGTCTGCGGGGGACCGTTAGAAGCCCCGGGTAAGTGCAACTCATTTTCCCCCGAACCCCCTACAGTATCCCTTTAAAAACCTCATTTGTTAAAAAAATATCCAGGCATCGGGTGCTAGCAGTCCATAAACAGTGGTAAGAATGCTGAGTGTCAAAACAAAGGTACCTACACATCAGACGGTGTATGGGCAGATCGACCAAGAGACAGATCTTTCGCTGACCGAATCTGATCGGACAGAGAGATCTGTTGACTGATCATACACCGCAGGCCGATTCCCAATCTATTTAAAGTGAACCTCCAGACGAAAAATCTACTCAGCAGCACTGAAAAGGCTTGGTGTTTCTTCAACAGTTTCCCAGCATCAGAACTTCGTTTTTCTTACCCAAGCCTCATTTTTAGCTGCACAGAAGAAAACTGCCCGGGCATTTTTTCACTGATGCTGTGCAAAGCATGGTGGGATTTCTGAGGATGTTGTTCTCCTTCTGATGTTTTGGTGCAATTTTTTTTTTTTAATTTTTAATTTGAGATGTGAAGCCTAGCGCGCGCAGCTGGGAGGGGTAATCAGGACACAGGACAGTTGGAACTGTGTCTCATGCTCCGTCACCTCCTTTCAACCAAAAACAGCAGCAAGGCGGTAGACTTGGCCAATTTCTGAAACATATCATGCTGAAACTGATCGGGAATCGGCCTGCAGTGTGTGGGCAGCTAACAGATCTCTCTCTAATCAGATTCTAGCAGAGAGAGTTTGTCTGTTGGACGAATCTGCCCTTCATCGCTGGATGTATGGCTACCTTTAGGGGTATAAAATACTGGAATTATCACATTTATGTTTTGCTGGGTCTCCGATTCGAATCCCAGCCAGGTCAACATCTGCAAGGAGTTTGTACGTTCTCCCCTGTGTCTGTGTGGGTTTCTTCCGGACACTCAGGTTTCCTCCCACGTCCAAAAAAAACATACAGATAAGTTAATTGGCTTCCCCTAAAATTGGCCCTAGACTACGATACACACACTACATAATGCATACATAGACATAGGACTATGGTAGGGATTAGATTGTGAGCTCCTCTGAGGAACAGTTAAAGCAGGAGGATTAGCCATACTATGCCAGGGGGGAAAAAAACACATATATAAGTAGATAAATACTTGATCTACTTACATAACACATGTATTGTACTGTCCATGTTTTGATTTCAGTGAATGTTATATAGTAAATGAGGAGAATTCTGTTCCTGGGGAGAACCATGTCCACAGTTTAGGCTAAATCCTGATGTCATTTCTGCCCTTTACCTTTCTCCTCCAATCGCTGAGTCACTTCAGCCTTGCTTGTAAACACAAGTGAGCAGAGGATCATGTTTCAGATCAGCAGCTGGGAGGGAAATATAAAGGGAAGAGGAGGAATATATTCTAGATAAAAAGAACCCCCAGCATGCAACTGTTTGGCACTGACTACTAAAGGGCCAGTGCTCCTTAAAGGGGCCCATACACTCAGACGATTTTCTGGCCGACTGATCGATCCAAATCGATCGATCGATTGCAAATCGGTTGGCCAATCGACCGATCGATGGCCGATTTCGATGGTTTTCCATCGAACTGGCAGGGTGGAAAATCTAGCTCGATCTGATGAGATTGCTTATCATTTTGCATTGGCCTTAATGGAAATCTGATGGCAAAAAAATGCCATCAGATCGAATTTCAATAGATTTAAAACTGAAATCTATTGGAATTCTATCCTGGTAAAAAATGTTCTAGAAACGCATCAGATAGATCATCAGATGCATTTCTTATCTATCTGCTGCCAATCTGACGAGTGTATGGGCACCTTAAGTATGTGATAATTCCAAACCATAACAGCAGAATACGTTTTGAAAGGTTTGAATGCAGGATTAGCATCTTTATCACTTAATACACTCAGACCAGTTGCTGTTGAAATTTGATTTTTATGGTGGCAATCCCGCTTCAAATGACAAGACAATATTATTATTATTATTATTATTTAGTATTTATATAGCGCCGACATATTACGCAGCGCTGTACAGTGTGTGTATATATATCTTGTCACTAACTGTCCCTCAAAGGAGCTCACAATCTAATCCCTACCACTGCCATATGTCTATATTATGTAGTGTAAGTACTGTAGTCTAGGGCCAATTTTTTAGGGGGAGCCAATTAACTTATCTGTATGTTTTTGGAATGTGGGAGGAAACCGGAGTGCCCGGAGGAAACCCATACAGAGACGGAGAGAACATACAAACTCTGCAGATAGTGCCCTGTCTGGGATTCGAACCAGGGAACCAGCGCTGCAAGGCGAGAGAGCTAACCACTACAATATACTCTGTACAGCGCTGCGTAATATGTCAGCACTATCTAAATACTAAATAATAATAATAACAAATATTTATATAGCAGTACTCGGCCTGTCCACCTCGGTGGGGCAGCAGAGGCCTCCCCAGATACACCATCACTAACCTGCCCGCATTATCAGGCTGCAGCCAAACACACCATTCAAGTTGTGGTATCAGGACTGTCAAAGCTTAACAGCCTCTTTATGGCTTCCAAATGAAATGCAGACACTGCTCTATTGTTCCTGCCTCTCTCCAACTTAATCAAGTGGTTATGGCCTCAATAAAACTTGAGAAGGGTCTGCACCAGGCATAGGCAGGCCAGTGACAAGGCAATTATTCATGCTCTCCCTTTGAAGTACCCACTGGCTTTATCATGGCACTGAAGGATAATAGCGCCGGGTAGGAAATCCGAAGGGTATTGATATGCATTAGAGAGGCTTAAAAAGCGAGCAGTTAAAAATAGGGGGCATTTTACAGGATGGTCGCTTTAAAGTTTACGTCGTTTACTGCCAAATTTCAAGGCACTTTGCAAGGAAAACATAAAAAGAGGCAGTAAAACAATGATAGGCCCTGGATCACCTTACCAGCTGCCCCTCTTATACTCATGGCCGGGCCTTGCCCCGCACCCCTCACCCCCCTGCACAGGACGACCTTTCATCTGACAATCTACAGGTATCATATCCGCCAGTCACTCACAGCAGCACAAACACACCTGTACAGGGAGAGTCAAATAATAAACACAGCGGGTCAGAGGCAAAGACTGTAAAATAACATTATGGGGTTGTTTTGGTTTCAGCGCAAGACATTAAAGATAGCGCATAAAAAGGACAAACCCTGTAGACATAACTGTCAATAACGCTGGCCAGAGGCGTAGCTAGGGTTTCCAGCGCCTGGGGACAAAGACTATTAATGCGCCCCCTAAGGTGAAGGGTCGTGACCAAATGTGGGCGTGGTTATGGGTGCTCCACATTTGGTCACGCCCCTTCAAATGTACATGGAGGTTAGCAGGCTCACGCTCACCCACCCTCCCTCAGTATGTACCTTCAGTGTTCTCCCCAGAATTCTTTTCCAGCCGGGTGGCATGAAATAATAGCCGGGTGGCATGAAAAAGCAGCTGGGTGGGGCGAGAGGAAAATGCAGGGCAACTCTGCTTACAGCATAGGAGGAGTTGAGGATGTGAGCCGATGACAGCCGGGTGGTTACCAAATCTAGCCGGGTGGAGCACCCGGCTAAAAGAGCCTGGGGAGAACACTGACCTTCCAGCATGTTCCAAGACAAATTCAGCAATCATGAGCCCCCCCCATCAAGACAAATTCCGCAATCATGAGTAAACATGAGGCCCCCAACATGACCAACTCAGCAATCATGAGGCCCCCAACAAGACAAATTCAGCAATCCTGAGGCCCCCAACAAGACAAATTTAGCAATCCTGAGGCCCCCAACAAGACAAATTCAGCAATCCTGAGGCCCCCAACAAGACAAATTTAGCAATCCTGAGGCCCCCAACAAGACAAATTCAGCAATCATGAGGCCCCTAACAAGACAAATTCAGCGATCATGAGGCCCCTAACAAGACAAATTCAGCGATCTTGAGGCCCCCAACAAATCATGAGGCCCCCAACAAGACAAATTCAGTAACCATGAGGCCCCCAACAAGACAAATTCAGCAGTCATGAGGCACATAAATAGACAGCATTTCACATAAATAGGCAGAATGCCCCCTTAATATGTAGACACCTCTCACCTGGCAGCAGTTCCCCAAAATACACTCAATCTGACAGCAGTGCTTCCCCAAAAATAGGTAGCCCCAGGTCTATAGGTGTCCCCAGAATAGGTGGCCAGCAGTATAGATGTCCCCAGAACAGGTAGCCAGGGGTAGAGATGTCCACAGAACAGGTAGCCAGGGGTATATGTGCCCAGTATATGTAGGCAGGGGTATGTGTCCCCAGTATATGTAGCCAGAGGTATATGTGCCCAGTATATGTAGCCAGGGGTATATATGCCCAGTATATGTAGCCAGGGGTATATGTACCCAGTATATGTAGTTAGGGGTATATGTGCCCAGTATATGTAGGCAGGGGTATATGTGCCCAGAGTAGGTAGCCAGGGGTATATGTGCCCAGAGTAGGTAGCCAGGGGTATATGCCCAGTATATGTAGTTAGGAGTATATGTGCCCAGTATATGTAGTTAGGAGTATATGTGCCCAGTATATGTAGGCAGGGGTATATGTGCCCAGAGTAGGTAGCCAAGGGTATATGTGCCCAGAGTAGGTAGCCAGGGGTATGTGCCCAGAGTAGGTAGCCAGGGGTATATGTGCCCTGAGTAGGTAGCCAGGGGTATATGTGCCCAGAGTAGGTAGCCAGGGGTATATGCCCAGTATATGTAGGCAGGGGTATATGTGCCCAGAGTAGGTAGCCAGGGGTATATGTGCCCAGAGTAGGTAGCCAGGGGTATATGTGCCCAGAGTAGGTAGCCAGGGGTATATGCCCAGTATATGTAGGCAGGGGTATATGTGCCCAGAGTAGGTAGGCAGGGGTATATGTGCCCAGAGTAGGTAGCCAGGGGTATATGTGCCCAGAGTAGGTAGCCAGGGGTATATGTGCCCAGAGTAGGTAGGTAGCCAGGGGTATATGTGCCCAGAGTAGGTAGGTAGCCAGGGGTATATGTGCCCAGAGTAGGTAGCCAGGGGTATATGTGCCCAGAGTAGGTAGCCAGGGGTATATGTGCCCAGAGTAGGTAGGTAGCCAGGGGTATATGTGCCCAGAGTAGGTAGCCAGGGGTATATGTGCCCAGAGTAGGTAGCCAGGGGTATATGTGCCCAGAGTAGGTAGCCAGGGGTATATGTGCCCAGAGTAGGTAGCCAGGGGTATATGTGCCCAGAGTAGGTAGGTAGCCAGGGGTATATGTGCCCAGAGTAGGTAGCCAGGGGTATATGTGCCCAGAGTAGGTAGCCAGGGATATATGTCCAGTATATGTAGGCAGGGGTATATGTGCCCAGAGTCAGGTCAGGTGTCCCCCTCCCCAGCAGGAGGGGAGCAGCGCAGAGAAGAGCTGCTCTCCCTTCCTCGCTGTCCCATCCAATGTCCGGGTGGCTGGCAGCGGCGGGCGGAACTTACCTCCGTCTCGTCGCAGCGCCGGATGGATCTGCCACTACTCTGGTCTGGTCCAGACCAGAGCAGCGGTTGCGCACCCGAACTTCCGCCCGGCGCTGGAGCGAGACGGAGGTGAGTTCCGCCCGCCGCTGCCAGCCACCCGGACATTGGAGGGGACAGCGAGGGAGGGAGAGAGCACCTAAGGTGAGGAAAGGAGGGGGGATATGGCTCCCCTTCCCCACCGTCCGCACAGCTCTCCCTCTTCTCTGCGCTGCTCCCCTCAGCCGCCGGAAAAAAAACAAACAAAAAAAAAAAACCCACAGCTCAGCCAGGCGGAGGGCGCCCTTGGGGACCAGGCGCCCCGGGGCACTTGTCCTACCCCGACCCCCCCTAGCTCCGCGCCTGACGCTGGCAAAAAGTAAGTGCAAAGCACATCCCTGCAAACTGGTGGTGGGGGACACTGCCTACCCCACATCACTCATGCAATGCCTGATAGCCTTAATTTTGTGGCTTAAAGTGGTATAAACTCTGACATAATATTCAATAAAAACATGTTTTCATACTTTTTATATGCCATACGGTTATCATATTTGCTTTTGTGCATAAGTATTATTATTCATTTAGAAATTACAAGTTCCCAAAGTACAATTTTTTTACTCTGAGAGCGGACTTTGCATTTTATTCATAACTGGTTTATTCATATCATAATGTACGCAGAAATGCTTTCTGATTGTCTGTCTGTGTTCAGGAGTCAGCACAGTCAGAGAAGGGTTTGTGTACATTCCTCACTTGATACAATTAAGTAAACACAAGATAACATTATCTCCAGTTGGGATGAGTCCAGTTTTCCCTGCAGGAAGCTAGGAAGTCCTGTGTTTAACTAGTTGAATGCTGTTCTAGTAAAAAAAAAAATGGTGGTAGTATATAATATGCTGTAAATAATCTTTTAGAGCAAAGAAGAAATGCAGGGTTATATTCCGCTTTAAAGAAAACCTTAACTGATAGGGATATGGAGGCTGCCATATTCATTTATTTTTTATTTAAGTATTTATATAGCGCCAACATCTTCCGCAGCTTTGTACAGAGTATTTTGTCATGTCACTTAACTGTCCCACAGAGGAGCTCACAATCTAATCCCTACCATAGTCATATGTCTATGTATGTATTGTGTAGTGTATGTATCGTAGTCTAGGGCCAATTTAGGGGAAGCCAATTAACTTATCTGTATGTTTTTGGGATGTGGGAGGAAACCGGAGTGCCCAGAGGAAACCCACACAGACACGGAGAGGACATACAAACTCCTTGCAGATGTTGACCTGGGACACACACTAGCCGAATGGTTACCAGGGCATAAATGACAAACACTATGTCTGAAAAGACAAACCCTATGGGTATATTTAGGAGGTAAAATGAACTCCAAAGTAAAAACACCAAGTGGTGCTGCAATAGGCCACCCAGCGATATGGGGCCTATACAGATGTTGACCTGGCTAGGATTGGAACTGGGGACCCAGTGCTGCAAGGCGAGAGCGCTAACCACTACGCCACCATGCTGCCCTATTAAATTCCAATACCAGTTGCCTGGCAGCCCTGCTGATCTCTTAGGCTGCAGTAGTGCCTGAATCACACACCTTAAAACAAGCATGCAGCTAATCTAGTCACACTTCAGTCTGAAATACCTGATCAGCATGCTTGTTCAGGATTTGGTCAGGCAGAGGATCAGCAGGAATGCCAGGTAGCTGGTATTGCTTAAAAGGAAATAAACATGGTAGCCTCCACATCCCTCTCGCTTTAGTTGTCCTAGTTGGCCATACATCAGGCAACCTGGCGGCCGATCGACCATCTAATTCGATTATTATAAATCGGATGAAAATTGGTGCCGCCAGGAGCATGTCTCATCGTCGATCGGGCAGCACATTTGCAAGATGTAGGGCCAACTTGCTCAATCGGTTGTTCAGAGGTAACCGCATGCGATATCGGGATTAGTGACAAACGCAACAGAACCCCCGGCGCTGTCCCCCCCCTAATATAAAATGAGTCGTCCCACCGAAGCCACCTTTAACCTCCTTGCCGGTTATCCCGAGCTCAGCTCGGGGCAACCTGCGGCGGAGGATTCCTCAGGCCCTGCTGGGCCGATTTGCATAATTTTTTTTTTTATACACGCAGCTAGCACTTTGCTAGCTGTGTGTAACTTACGATCGGCGCTGCTCCACGCCGATTCGCCGCTACCCGAATCATTTTTTTAATAGCATGTAGCTAGCGCTAGACTAGCTACATGCTATTAAAAAAAAAAAAAACGCCCTCCCTGCCGTGCGCAGCACATTTTTAGAATGGCAGGGAGGTTAAAGAGCCTCTGAAGTCTCCTAAAATCCCACTTTTTATTCAATATTTAAAGGGTAAATAGTAATATTTAATATATGTGCAAACATAGAAAAATAAATAGCACGTTTTTCCAGAGTAAAATGAGCCATAAATTACTTTTCTCCTATGCTGCGGTCACTTACAGTAGGTAGTAGAAATCTGACAGAAGTGACAGGTTTTGGACTAGTCCATCTCTTCATAGGGGATTCGCAGCAAGGCTTTTATTCTTCATAAGATATTCCCTAAAAAGGATTTAAACAATGATGCTGGCCAGCTTCCCTGCTCGCTACACAGTTTTTTGGCAGTTGGACAGAGCAGCTGCCATTCACTAAGTGCTTTTGAAAATAAATAAATCCCTGAGAATCCTCTATGAAGAGATGGACTAGTCCAAAACCTGTCACTTCTGTCAGATTTCTACTACCTACTGTAAGCGACAGCGACATAGGAGAAAAATGTATGGCTCATTTTACTCTGGAAAAAACGTACTTCTTATTTGTATATGTTTGCACATAGTTTAAATTTTACAATTTTTCGCCATAGTGCCCCTTTAACTTCAGCACTTTCAGCTCTGCTAAAACGCCACATCCCCATGGGAAAATGCAGGGATCGCTTCCTCATAGAGGCAGAGCTTTGGGCTGTTGCTCTGCCTCCATGCGTGTCAATCCCCGCTGATCGCTGCTTCTCCCGCCCCTCTCAGTCTTCCTTCACTGAGAGGGGCGGAAGGATCCGGAGATCCGTGGAGATTGACACGTATGGAGGCAGAGCAACAGCCCAAAGCTCTGCCTCCCCGGGCAGCAAAATCTACGACCAAGAAAGTCTTGGAATTTTGCCCGGCATTTGGGGGGTTTACAAACAGCTTTCTGCCACGGAGATGCAGCATTTTAGCAGAGTTGAAAGTGCTGAAGTTAAATACTGAACAAAAAGTTGGATTTTAAGAGGCTTCAGTGTATCTTTAATGGCTCAATGGAAAATTGAGTAATCCATGGTACCTTAAAGGACACCCGAGGCGAAAATAGACTAATGAAATAAATGATTGTATATATCTTCCTTCTCCTAAAAATGACTGTTTAAGATATTCTACAGTTTTATTTTATGTTTAAATCTACTTTTTAAGTTTTAACTGTTTTATTGTGTTTTGCTCAATGACACGTTCATTATGCCAGAGCTAAATATTCAGTATGCCAGAGCTAAATATTTTACTTTTTTATCTCTTTCCTGCTCTCAGAAGCAATTTTCTGCTAGGAAAGTGTTTTATAGTTGTAATTTCTTATCAGTGAGGGTCACACTGTAGTCACTTCCTGTCTGAGTCAGGACTGAGTAAGCCACTTACATACCTGATATTTAACTCTTTCAGGCAGAGAAAGAAAAAAAAAAGGAACACAGCATAGTTATTTGTGTGCTAGGCACTGTACATACACATGTCTATCTCATCATGTCACCTCGGGTATCCTTTAAAGGGAATCTAAACTGAGAGGGATATGGATGTTTCCTTTTAATCAATACCAGTTGCCTGGCAGTCCTGCTCCCTTAGGCTGCAGTAGAGGCTGAATCACACACCTGAAACAAGCATGCAGCTAATCCAGTCTGACTTCAGTCAGAGCACCTGATCTGCATGCTTGTTCAGGGGCTGGGGCTGAAAGTATTAGCAACACAGGATCAGCAGGGGAGTCAGGCAACTGGTATTATGTTAAAAGGAAAAATTCATATCCTTCTCAGTTTAGGTTCCCTTTAAGAGGCACTGATATTTGCATATTGGAGGTATGGGGTACGGTTGGGTAGCTCTGTTCCTCTAGTAAATTAAGTAATATTTCTATAGACTGTCATGTGTCCTCTCAGCTTCCTTTTTGTCTAAAGATCACATTCTATTTCAAGAGCAGGAACCATTCAGCGTGAAGCAATCACAAAAGAACTCAGGAAGGGTGTGAACGTTTCTTTGCACCGCTATATGCAAATCAGGGAAATCAGAGGGTGGTTAAAACATCCGGACCTCAAACATCCCCCCAGGTGAGACCTATAGAAGATGGTTCAGCCAATGCATTAGGCATATAAAGGTTTGGCCTTGCAAGTCCAGAGGGCAGTGAGAAGCAAGTGAAGGAGGAGGTCAGAAGGCTGCTGGGAGCAGTTGTGTATAACCCAGTTGAGTAACACCATCTATCCATTTGCTTTAGCTTGAGAGAAAAACAGTCCAATAAGAATTACCTTACCAAGGGCGACTGTGTTTGATAACAAAAATACTGTATATCCTCAAATATAAGTCCACCCTAGTGTATAAGCCGACTCCAATATTTCAGTCTTAAGCTGAAATGTTTTATTGACTCAAGTATAAGTCTACCCAGCAAAGTTAATGGCTGCACTTGCAGACCAGGAGGGGTTAATGACTGCACTGCATACAGTATTGCAGCCATTAACCCTTCCTGTCCCTTAAGTGCAACCAATAACTCCTCCAGGACCCCAAGTACAGCAGTTATTCACTCCCCTTCCTGCAAGCCCAGTATTTCCCCCTGCCCCTTTCCTTGGTAATTGTTCAGACCTGTGTTTTCTTGCCATTTCCTTTATCAAGAAAGTGTCACTTACCACAGGGTACATTGCTGCAATTGAGAATGTCACTAATACCGTGTTTCCCCTAAAGTAAGACATCCCCTGAGAATAAGCCCTAGCAGAAATTCCTAGCATGCTTGAAATATAAGACATCCCCCGAATGTAAGCCCTAGCAGCAGCCCACATGACACCAGCAAGTCACGCTGAATACAAAGCCTGGATACAGGAGAGCATCAGTATAATGTGAGTTCTACAGTCCTGTATATGTGTCAGGCAAGTTGTGTTTTTGTTGGAGCCAGCCCTCCTGATCTGTTGCGATAAGCATCAGCAGCACTTGCTCTTCGCCTCTTCCCAGGACACACAGCTTAGCCTATCATAGCTCTGGGGAGGCGTACGAGAGATATCGGTGTGGGAGACTTGGGCGCAGGATACAGCAATTGCTGAAAGCCGAATTATTGTGTTTTAAAAGTTACTTCAGCTCCATCTTCTGACAGCGCCGAAGTTACTCCCTGTGTGTTGCTATAGCGGTAATTCCTATTACAGCCTATGGTGGCGCCAGCTGCACCCAAATCTCCAGCCTGGAATCCCTGTGTTCGCTGGGGAGCCTGACAGAGTTCTCTGCCTGCAAGAAATAGACTCTAACCCACATGATCAGCAGAATCAATTTCTTGTAAGTGAGAGCCAATATCTGCAAACCACAAGCTCTGTGCATGCTGCTTGTGTTTCAGCATGGCATACAGTATATACACTTTGTATAGGAAAACTACCAGTGTTTCCCCAAAAATAAGCCATCCTCTGAAAATAGGCCCTAGCACATCTTTTGGAGCAAAAATTAATATAAGACAGAGTCTTATTTTCTGGGAAACATGGTAGTACACACATTACTCAGTGTTTCCTGTGACTCGTGTATAAGTCGACCCCTATACTTGTATTTAGTGAGTCTGACCTAATTTTCTAGAATGATTGTCGAGTATATACAGTATGTTTATGTCTGAACTGCAGTTTATGCAGCCCTTCGAAATACAACTAGACCCTCCATCAATCCAAGCACACTGCCTGCCAGGTCCCCAGGTCTCCCAGGGCCCCCATGCAGAGTGTAGGCAGAGGAGCTTACACTCACCTGTTCCCCAGCTCGTGTCTCTCTCAGATACCACGTGGCACATGCTAGAGGTAGTGTACCATGAAACGTTCCCCACCTGCCCACTAGAGACCTCTAGTGTTTGCGACGTGACAAAGGCACCTTGGGATTGAAGAGGCAGGAAAGAATGCCCAGCAGTGGAGAGAAGACACACGCTGGCAGACAGGCGAGCGCAAGCTTCACTAAGTCCACCGCACATCGCTCCCTATGAAATCAAATGCTGCTAGCGACAGGCTCCCGACTAATCACCAACTGACATCTCCCACCCAGTTTGACTGACAGAAAGGATCGATTTTGGCCTCAAATGGGAAGTTGTTTTTTTTTTTTTTTGCGTGTGCCATCAATTTCTAGCAGATTCAACAAATTGATCGACTTGGACTCATATTGATGAAAAATAAGTCAACAAGCAATGTTAAAAAGAGCCCAAGGCAGGTTTTTATATCTTAAGAGAACACAAAGGCATGTCTTGTGCATAATCACATGCCTCTGTGTCGCCTCCTCTAGTTACCCCGCCCCCCCCCCGGGGTCTGCTGTGCCCCCGAAAAAAGTGCTAGGCTAGCGACAATCTGCTTGTCGCTAGCCTTGTATTTACCTGCAGCCTCTCGGTCTATATCGGCTACCTTGCCTCTGCCCGCCTCCATGTGCTTCCTCCAATCGGAAGACTTGGGAGGTACTTCCTGGGCCGTGGCTTAGCTTCTGATTGGAGAAAGCACACGGAGGCGGGCAGCGGCGGGAACAGAGGCGGGGAGCCGATATAGAAGGACAGGCTGCAGGTAAATACAAGGCTAGCGAGAACCAGATTGTCGCTAGCCTAGAGCTTTTTTTTTTTCGGGGGGCACAGAAGACCCGGGGGAGGGGGGGGGGGGAGTTGTAGAGGCGGCAATACAGAGACACAGAGGCTTGTGACTATGCACAAGACATGCCTCTCTGTTCTCTTAAGATATAAAATACCCACCTCGGGTTCTCTTTAAGCTTGTCAGTACGGGGTATCCTGGCCCTCCATGGACTTAATTTAATTGTTTTATCTGCTTTTAGGGGCAACTGAAGTGAGAAGAATATGGAGGCTGCCATATTTATTTCCTTTTAAACAATACCAGTTGCCTGGCAGCCCTGTTGGTCTATCTGGCTGCAGTGGTGTCTGAATAACACTAAAAGTATTAGAGGCAGAGGATCAGCAGGGCAGCCAGGCAACTGGTATTGTTTAAAAGGAAATAAATATGGCGGCCTCCATATCCCTCTCGTTACAGTTTCCTTTAAGGAAACAATTGATAATGCAACAATTGATAATGCAATCATTCAGGATTGAATGAGACCACCGGCTTCTCGGTTTCGTACAATATGATCTGAATCTGATGAAAAATATCATCGTTCACTAAAATCTTAACATGAATGGGCAATGGGGGTATCATGGAAAAGGTGATATCAGCTACTGAATGGAACAAAGTTCAATCCTTGGTTACAGTTCCTCTTTAAATATTGTACGACCACGTCACGCTGATGGGCGTGACCGCGATGACAGCCCCAGGACTGCCTAACGTCAATTGGCGTCAAGTCCTGGGGTGGAGATTTGCATGAGATTGCGCGCGCATCTCCACTTGAATGACAGGCCGGTGCTGCTAGGAGACTGTTAAACAGCGAAACCGCCATCAATTTACTGTGTACAGCGCACACGGCTGTCCCCTCTGGAGGCAGGGAAGCGATCCACTGTCATAGGCTAAAGCCTATGACAGCCGATCGCACCGATTGGCTAGCGGGGGAGGGCGGGGTTTTTAAAGTGAACCTTAAGTCTCGGAAAAAAAATGAGTTTTACTCACCTGGAGCTCCCCTCAGCCCCCTGCAGCCGATCGGTGCCCTCGCCGTGCCTCTGCGATGCTCCCGTCCTCGCCAGCGACCACTTCCAGTTTCGCCGTCAGGACCCGACAGGCATGGGAACGCAAGTGATTCTTCGCGTTCCCAGCCAAAATATTGCTCCTATGCGGCCAGGTGGCCGCAATAGCAGCATAGGGGGCGATATTTTGGCTGGGAACGTGAAGAATCACTTGCGTTCCCATGCCTGTCGGGTCCTGACGGCGAAACCGGAAGTGGTCGCCGGCGGAGACGGGAGGATCAGCGAGACCCGGCGAGGGCACCGATCTGCTGCAGGGGGCTGAGGGAAGCCCCAGGTGAGTAAAACTCATTTTTTTTCGAGACTCAAGTGCCTCTTTAAAAAATAAATAAATAGTAAAATGTATTAATTTAAAAAAAGGACACAAATATTTTCAAAAAAACAAAAACAAATAAACATCCTTGGAGAGATCAAAGCCCACAGCCCACCAACAGAAAGCTCTGTTAGTGGGCAGAAAAGTAGGGGGGGGGGAGGAATCACTTGTGTGCAAAGTTGTATGCCCGAGATGAGAATAATATGGAGGCTGCTATATTTATTTCCTTTTAAGCAATACCAGTTGCCCAGCTGCCCTGCTGGTCTTTTGCCTCTAATACTTTTAACCATAGACCCTGAACAAGCATGCAGCAGGTGGGGGTTTCTGACATTATTGACAGAACTGACAAGATTAGCTACATGCTTGTTTCTGGTGTTATTCAGACACTACTGCAGCCAAATAGATCAGCAGGGCTGCCAGGAAACTGGTATTGTTTAAAAGGAAGTAAATATGGCAGCCTCCATATCACTCTCACCTCGGGTTCCCTTTAAAGCTGCAGTGGCCTATTTGGTAAAAAAAATGGCCTGGTCACTAGGGGGGTTTAAGCCAAGGGTCCTCAAGAGGTTAAACTAGCTACAAGAATGGGCTTTTCAATATAACACGTGTTAGAGCTTCAGGGGAGTTTTTGGTTGTAGCGCCTCATTTCCTGTGCTGGAGCCAACCAGGGCCTGTTCTCTGACACACGGGCAGGAAGTGAAGGAGAGGCTCCCCAGTGGAGGCACCGGAGGGAACATCAGCTTGACAGAGGCTCCAGGCTTCTCCTGCTTTATCAGACATGACAGATTACACAGAGCAGAGCCGTGCTGAACACACTCCTGGGAGCAGTTTGTAACTACACAGATCTGCATTGTAGCCGCTACAAATCACCAGGAACAGAAACCTAGAGAGGCGAGAGGTCTCTGCTGCTCGTCTTGTGTGACGCCGGCCTCAAAGTCAAACGCTGCTTTTGGAAAAACTGTTGAGAACAAATATCATTAGACCTTTTTGTTAAATTAAAACCTATTTTTTTATTTCAATGTGCAGCAAGATTTGTGTTCCCAAACCCGTCCGACGCTGAAATTGCTCCTCTTTACAAGCTTGGCATGCATACTCTCTTTGTGGAGTACAGACTGCCCAAATATGTCCCCATCTTGCCATGTGAGCAATCAGCTGCCCAGAGGAGGAGCTTGTTACTCATTCTCCACACCTGCACTAAACCACTGACTGTCAGCAAACAGACATTTCCATATTCCAGTCTCTGAAAAGAATTGTGGTATGACTGTTTCCCAGGTTTATAAGCTTTATCATGTCTTCATTAAAGTGGGGTTGTACTCCGACAACTAAAATATCAGTAACTATTCCCATTTATATAACAGAACATTTGAAAGCATTCCCAAGCATTCCCTGTGTGTAAAACATTTATTTTCACTGCAAAGAGCAGTACAGGCTTGCTAATCAGTAAATGGATCATATTTTTATGTGGCATATAAGACACTTTTTCTCCGCCCAAAAATGGGGGAGGAAAAGTCACTGCATCTTATATGCTAAATACAGAGAGTCCTCGACTTACAAACAGCCGCAAATACAAACCGCTGACCTGCCGCGATGTCGGGGACTCAATATATTGTCACCATGTCTCCTCTGCTCCCCCATGTCCTCCTCCACTCCCCCTGAATAAATGCAAGCAGCAGCATCATGGCTCAACTTATCCATTGGAGCCAGCGGCGATCAGAGACCTCTCCTCTCCCTCACTGTTCCCCTAGTGTCGGCTCCTGCTGGTGACTAATGTTTTCAGTTCAGATCTACACATTGGATTGAAGGCAAATGATATTTCAGTTTCTCTGCAGTGTTTTGTGCACAGAGAACACAGCTATTCCACAGTGCTAACAAACTGCCAGATGGGAGTGTCTCCTTGAGGGAGGGATGCAGCATAATTATTCATTTTAGCGACACTCTGACTAATTGTGTCGTTTGGGGGAAACACTCCATTATTTGGTCGAAGAGCCTGCCTAAATACACTGTGTGTGTGCAGGGGTGGGGAGGAGGTGCCTTATTTCATTGTTTGAGCAGACTCGCTGCCTAATTATACTGTTTGGAGGCCAACACTACCTAATTATGTGCTCTGGGGAAACACGCTGTCTAATTGCTGTCTGAGAGATAGGCCTGCTTAATTATGGTATAAAAAGTGGTTGTGGAAAAAAGTACTCACTATTTTATTACATCTCAAATGGCTGTTTGTAATATAATTAGAGCCTTATTCTTTGTTCGGGAGTTTTGCTGGCCGGGCTCACCGATTTTGCAAGGTTCATGCACATTTTACCCCTTTTATAACCTGTCAAGACTATGCCCCTTTTTTGTTACTCGATTGGTACCTGGGGTTGCCCCCGACCTCCTGGATCCTAGTAACATCCATTGTTCACGCTCTGTGCAGCCCGTCACTCATGCAGCTAGATTTATGTCTGTATAGTTCAGATACCATGCTTGCAATTAAGGGTAGTTTGAACTTACTGCGAGTTCTGTAAATATATAACTAGCTGAAAATTGAAATTAAAAAAATGAACAATATACACTGCTAAGGAAAAAAAAAATAAAGGGAACACTTAAATAACACAATGGCCTCAATTCATAGAGCACAGTGCAGTACAAGTTAAAAATGTTCACAGGTGCGGTAGAAGTTTGGAAATTTACCATCTTCAATAGACAAAAACTCAGTGCAGTGAGGGCATTACAATAGTAAAAGGCATCCCGACATCCCTTTAGATGTACATGTTTTGCTATACTGTTTGTTTTACTTCTTCTGCTTGCTCTGAATCTGCCTTAGTCTTTGTTAATATTTTATTAATTTGCCACAGCTTAGATAAACTCCAAAAACTTTAAACATGCCCTGCTTAAGTGATTTTCCCACTAGCTCCTCCACATCTTTAAACAGGAACCGAAGAGGTTAAACTGCCTAACTGCCGCAGGGGAAGGATGTTTTGTTCAGTGATCTCTCTGCTCACTGCCTGGGGGGTTAAAAGCTTGTCCCGCCTGAGAAGCCTGCGGGTCCAATCAACGGGACTTGCAGAAGACAGGGGCTGTTTCTATTGGCTGCTGCTTCTGTCAGTCATAGCTTATCCCTCTCTGCTTGTCTGAGTCAGGCTGACTTCCCAAAGACTCACACACTCTCCGCTCTCATTTCGCCACACCAGAGGTTCGGGTAAAATTTCAGGATTTTATTGCATGTTGTAGTTTTTATGAATTGACATTTACTGACTTTTACTGACATGTGTTGAGGTATTTACAGCACAAGTCAGTATTTTATTTACCCCACTGCTCTGTAATTTCAGCTTTTCATGCCGTAACAGCCTTGATGTATTGACATTGTCTTAAGTGCTCGGTAAAGTCAGCTGTTTTCTGCTTTACCGTACGCGGTAATGCTTTATGAATCGAGGCCATTGTAACTCCAAGTCAATCACACTTCTGTGAAATCAAACTGTCCACTTAGGTAGCAACACTGACCATCAATTTTACATGCTGTTGTACAAATGGAATAGACGACACTTGGAAATGATAGGCAATTAGCTAGACATCCCCAATAAAGGAGTGGTTCTGCAGATGGTGACCACAGACCTCTTCTCTGTTCTCCAGTGCTATACTTCTGGTGGTAGCATGAGATGGAGTCTACAACTCACACAAGTGGCTCTGGTAGTGCAGCTCATCCAGGAGGGCACATCAATGTGAGCTGTGGCAAGAAGGTTTGCTGTGTCTGTCAGTGTAGTGCCCAGAGCAAGGAGACGCTACCAGGAGACAGGTCAGTACATCAAGAGACGTGGTGGAGGCCATATGGGGGCAACAACCCAGCAGCAGCACCCCTTAAAGGATACCCGAAGTGACATGATGAGATAGACATGGGTATGTACAGTGCCTAGCACACAAATAACTATGCTGTGTTCCTTTTTTTATTTCTCTGTCTGAAATAGTTAAATATCAGGTATGTAAGGGGCTGACTCAGTCAGGAAGTGACTACAGTGTGACTCTCACTGAAAAGAAATTCCCCTTTTTACCCCTTTCTTGCTCTCAGAAGCCATTTGCTGCTAGGAAAGTGTTTTATAGTTTGAATTTCTTATCAACGAGGGTCACACTGTAGTTACTTCCTGTCCGAGTCAGGACTGAGTCAGCCACTTACATACCTGATATTTAACTCTTTCAGGCAGAGAAAAAAAAAATACAGCATAGTTATTTGTGTGCTTGGCACTGTACATACACATGTCTATCTCATGTCACATCACTTTGGGTATCCTTTAAGTTTAGTGTGGCCCAAGGGGTGCTGTTCTCAGCTGCTTTTAGTCCTTCCTATTTGGCAGGACACAGCAAGTATGTCTGGCGACCCACTACTCTAATCCAATGCCACTTGCCTATGGAGTCCCACAGGGTTCTGTGCTATCACCATTGCTCTTTGCAGTCTATATGCACCCAATGGGAAAAATAGTCCAGAACTATGGCCTAGGATACCATTTTTACGCAGATGACACTCAACCGTACCTGTATTTCAAGCCTGGCACACAAGACCCATCAGTATCCATCAATGCCTGTCTAGAGGAATTAAAATATTAGATGAACACCAGATGGTTGTGGCTGGACTCTGACAAAACAGGTGTTGGTGGTAGGCGGTCCACACATGATAGATAAAGTCCAAAACTCTCTCCACTTCAAACTAACAATTGTAGGGGATACCGTGCAGTATAAAGACTCTGTGCGAAGAAACCAAATTACCCAGAGGAAACCCGTGCAAAAATTAGGAGAACACACAATCTCTATGCAGATAGTGACCTGGCCCAAATTTGAATCTGGTACCCAGCGCTGCAAAGCAAGAGTGCAACAGATTACACACCCATGCCGCCATTATGTTTCTTGGCGTGTCGAAGGTTGGCTACAAGGAAAGCAATACCGGTACAGAAGTGTACCTAAGGCGATATGTGACATAATGAGATAAACGTGTATGTACTGTACACAACATATTAATAACCAGACTGTTTTCTTTGCTTTATTTTGCTGCCTGAAAAAAACTTCTAGGCATGGAAGTGACAGCTTCTGTTTTGTTTGCAGCTTATCAGGGATATAGTTATCATCACTGATAATAGCAGATTACAGCCATAAAAGTTTTCCTTGCAGAATACTACTGTATATACTATACTCGTGCATAAGCCTAATTTTTAGCACAAAAATGTGCTGAAAAGTTATCCCCCCCCCCCCCCCCTCGGCTTATATGCGAGTCAGTGGAGCAGGTTTTGTTACTGACTCCCTGCTATGTCCGTGCCCTCCCATCCCCTGAAACATGGTGTGCAGAGTGCGCTGCTCAGGGCTACCTGTGTCCCCTGGCTTGTGGAGCGGAGCGTGCAAGTAACGTGTCAGCGGTGTAATGATCGGGGATTCTTCCTGTATGGCAATCACTGTGTCTCATATCTATGATGCCATCTAGTGAAACCTTGAGACACTGCTGTATCATTCTTGGGGCACATCTGGCTATTGGAAGGGAGGCTGACTTGTACTGGGGGCACATCTGGCTACTGTGGGAAGGGCTTATACACGAATCAATTGCATTTCCTGTTTTCTGAGGGAAAGGTGGGTACCTTGGCTTATATGCAAGTATATACGGTACTTCTGAGGACAGGGAGAGATAAAACACATGAACTACTGACCTGTTTCTAACTCTGGGACACTTA
This sequence comes from Hyperolius riggenbachi, assembly GCF_040937935.1. NCBI lineage: Eukaryota > Metazoa > Chordata > Amphibia > Anura > Hyperoliidae > Hyperolius > Hyperolius riggenbachi. The sequence continues at coordinate 486,693,076 of NC_090649.1, forward strand.
AGCTGCCACTGATTAGAAACAGTAAAACATTCAACCTACTTTGTAAATGTTTAAATGTAAAATAAAACCATGAGATATCTAAGAAAAAAAATCATTTTTAGGAGTAGGAGGATAAATACAATTGTTTATCTCAGTTTATTTTCACCTCGGGTTCACTTTAAATTGCTTCCTAAAGTCATCCTGCTACAACTAGGACCAGTGTGACCGGTTACATACATCTCACACTTCGGGAAACACAGGGTTAAAATGTTATGTAAGAATAATTGCTTTCTTTTTTTTTCCCTAAGTAACATGGTTGAATCCCTTCATATCCGTCCAAACCGCCCTCTGAATTCTCCCGTGTGCCATAATCCTTCCCAATGTTGCCTTTTGCTTAAACTAGCACATATTTGGAGTTTAAGGATTCCAGTAAGGACGGGTAGCGGCTCCAGAAGTTATTTTTTTGCAGGTTGAGGGGGTGACGCTGCCATATGTACGTCGGGGATTTTTCGGGGGAACGGCTTTTTTCGCCGTGTTCTCGTGTATTTCAGAAACTAATTGTTTTGGCAAACGACCTGTAGCTCTCCGCGCTTGTAAAAAGAACGGCTGTGGTCGCCATGGCCAAAGCATGCGGAGCAATAAGTGTTACATGCAAAGAGAACAGCGGATCGCAGGACAGCGAGATGCGTCTGGAACTGATGGATAATGAAGTGCAGGGAAACATGAAAGCCAGTTCATAACCATTCTGTTATTATTTTCTTCCAAGAAAGCTTTCTATCCTATTAAAGTGGACCTGAACTCTTAAATAGGACATAACAGAAATGCACCCTGTATGCATTAACCTCCCTAGCGTTCTGGACGAGCTGTGCTCATCCAGAGACGCTAGAGGGCACCGCTCAGGCCCCGCTGGGCGGATTTTAATACATTTTCTTTTCAAACACGCAGCTAGCACTTTGCTAGCTGCGTGTTTGCCCCGATCGCCGCCGCTCGTCGCCGATCCGCCGCGAAAGAGGGCCCCCCCGCACACCCCCGTGCACACCCTGGCCAATCGCCGCTAGCCTGCGCTTTGGGGTGGATCGGGAGTCCCAGTGACGTCATGACGTTGATGATGTCACTCCATTCGTCGCCATGGCGACGGGGGAAGCCCTAAAGGAAATACCGTCCTAAAGGAAATCCCATTCAGAACGGGATTTCCTTATGGGTGTGATCGCCGGCGGCGATCAGAAGGGTGGGAGGGAGAGAGGAGGAAGGGGAGAATCATGTAGCTAGCGCTAGGTTAGCTACATGAAAGGAAAAAAAAATCGGGCGAAGAAAACCCTCCCGCGGCCATGGGAATTGAAACGCCCAGCAGGTTAAAGAGTGTAGCCTGTGTAATTCCCCCTCATCTGTGACTAATCACTAGTTGTAATTTGATCTCTCCCCAGTGTCACATGACTGCCTATGGCAGATAAGCAGATGAGCCCATTTGAAAGCACAGGCTGTAAACAATATGTCTGCTTCCATGAATCAGGAAGCAGAAACTGCAGAGTTATTTTAGGATTTGTATCATGTATATGTTTAAAGGTTATTATGCCGCTGTGTATCTTTTAGAGCAGAGAGGAGTTCTGAGTTCAGGTCCGCTTTAGAAAGTCCACGCCAGTAAAAGAAAAACTACATTGAAGGCTGTACAGGTTCTTCTAAAAAAATTAGCATATTGTGATAAAGTTCCTTATTTTCTGTAATGTACTGATAAACAGACTTCCATATATTTTAGATTCATTGCACACAACTTAAGTAGTTCAAGCCTTTTATTGTTTTAATATTGATGATTTTGGCATACAGCTCATGAAAACCCAAAATCCCTATCAAAAAATTAGCATATCATGAAAAGGTTCTCTAAACGAGCTATTAACCTAATCATCTGAATCAACTAATTAACTCTAAACACCTGCAAAAGATTCCTGAGGCTTTAAAGCCTCATCTACACGCGTAGATGAGGCTGCGATCCGGCGGCTCGATTAGCCGCCAGATCGCCTCTTCTGCATACCCGCCGCGTCCCCGCTCGCCGCGCCGCATTCGATTCCCCGCTCGTACCCGTCGGCGCCGCTTATCTTCCGCTCGATTCCCGGCCATTGTCCCCTCGCGGGGAGCGAGCAGGGAATCTGCGGAAGCAAGATCCGTCCTGTTGGATCTTATCAATTGAGCCGCATCAGCGGCTCGATTGATAAGGAGCATCGCGGCCGCATCTACGTGTGTAGATGCGGCTTTAAAAACTCCCAGCCTGGTTCATTACTCAAAACCGCAATCATGGGTAAGACTGCCGACCTGACTGCTGACCAGAAGGCCATCATTGACACCCTCAAGCAAGAGGGTAAGACACAAATAAATTTCTGAACGAATAGGCTGTTCCCAGAGTGCTGTATCAAGGCACCTCAGTGGGAAGTCTTTGGGAAGGGAGAAGTGTGGCAGAAAACGCTGCACAACGAGAAGAGGTGACCGGACCCTGAGGAAGATTGTGGAGAAGGACCGATTCCAGACCTTGGGGGACCTGCGGAAGCAGTGGACTGAGTCTGGAGTAGAAACATCCAGAGCCACCGTGTACAGGCGTGTGCAGGAAATGGGCTACAGGTGCCGCATTCCCCAGGTCAAGCCACTTTTGAACCAGAAACAGCGGCAGAAGCGCCTGACCTGGGCTACAGAGAAGCAGCACTGGACTGTTGCTCAGTGGTCCAAAGTAAGTTTTCGGATGAAAGCAACTTTTGCACGTCATTCGGAAATCAAGGTGCCAGAGTCTGGAGTAAGACTGGGGAGAGGGAAATGCCAAAATGCCTGAAGTCCAGTGTCAAGTACCCACAGTCAGTGATGGTCTGAGGTGCCATGTCAGCTGCTGGTGTTGGTCCACTGTGTTTTTTCACAGAGGTGCCGGGCTCTTCTACTGACCACATATGCTATTGCTCCGTTGTTTTTGCCTGATGAAGCGGGATCAAACCTGCGAAACGCGTTGCATATTTGGAGTTCATAAATAAAATATATTGACTGTCTTTACTACAGTCGTTGTGTGTCTACTTGGAGGAGGTAAGTCCACCACTACCTCTATTTACCAAGAATTTGGTTTTTAAGCTCATTTAGCTTCCTTTTATCCTTTTGGCGCCTCTGTTCTGCATAGTGTTTTATCAAGGACAGGGTCAATGCAGCTAGCTATCAGGAGATTTAGGAGCACTTCATGCTTCCATCTGCTGAAAAGCTTTATGGAGATGAAGATTTCATTTTTCAGCACGACCTGGCACCTGCTCACAGTGCCAAAACCACTGGTAAATGGTTTACTGACCATGGTATAACTGTGCCCAATTCGCCTGCCAACTCTCCTGACCTGAACCCCATAGAGAATCTGTGGGATATTGTGAAGAGAAAGTTGAGAGACCCAAGACCCAACGCTCTGGATGAGCTTAAGGCCGCTATCCAAGCATCCTGGGCCTCCATAACACCTGAGCAGTGCCACGGGCTGATTGCCTCCATGCCACGCCGCATTGAAGCAGTCATTTCTGCAAAAGGATTCCCAACCAAGTATTGAGTGCATAACTGAACATAATTATTTGAAGGTTGACTTTTTTTTTTTGTTTTAAATACACTTATTGGTCGGATGAAATATGCTAATTTTTTGAGATAGGGATTTGGGGTTTTCATGAGCTGTATGCCAAAATCATCAATATTAAAACAATAAAAGGCTTGAACTACTTCAGTTGTGTGTAATGAATCTAAAATATATGAAAGTCTAATGTTTATCAGTACATTACAGAAAATAATGAACTTTATCACAATATGCTAATTTTTTGAGACGGACCTGTATACATGACCAGCGTGTGAAGCCAGGCCTTGATTCATATTAGGATCCCACACAGGGCAGTCGCTCAAGCTGTGGTGCACCAGACTGATTGTAGTCAGGGCCCAGATTTACCATAAGGCACATGCCTACAGGCTACAAAAACCTACTACACCAAAAGTGTACATGCTAATGTGTGCAAAACAAGTGGGTACAAGCACTGGTCACAAAACAGGAATAACAAACAAACACACTACCAGTATATGCCGTTCAACCACCTGATATTTAATATAGATCAAAAAGTTTATATGTATATATGTATATAGCACGCCATTATTATGCACAATTTCTCATTAAACGGGGTGTTGCCCCACAATGTCTCAAACAGAAGGTCTCAGGGGACCGTGCACAGACCAGAATATAAACAGTGAATCATGTCATTCCTGCACGTGGGGGGAACTTCTGGCGGAAGCGACCTCCGGGTCGCATAAAAGGCGGTCATGTGATCCAGCGCAGTTGCGCAGTATGTCCTGAGAATGTCCCTGGGCGGGGCGAAACGCGTTGACGTAGGCCTGAGTCACGCGCTGAGATGTGCCTCTCTGCCCTCCTCTGCCCTCCCGCCGGATCAGATTCACTGTTTATATTCTGGTCTGTGCACGGTCCCCTGAGACCTTCTGTTTGAGACATTGTGGGACAACACCCCGTTTAATAAGAAATTGTGCATAATAATGGCGTGCTATATACATATAAACTTTTTAATCTATATTAAATATCAGGTGGTTGAACGGCATATACTGGTAGTGTGTTTGTTTGTTATACATGCCTACAGGCGCCTGATAATGGACTAGTCCAAAACCTGTCGGTTCAATCAAATTTCTACTACCTACTGTAAGTGACAGCAACATAGGAGAAAAGTAATTTATGGCTCATTTTACTCTGGAAGAAATGTACTTCCTATTTGTATGCAATTACATGTATTTTAAGGTTTACAGTTTTTTTTGCTAAAATGGTCCTTTAAAATCATAACCACTGCATGATCAAAGTCAACCACTGCGTGATCGCATGACACACCACAGATCCACTATTAATAGCAGGAAAAAGGATATTACAAAATATACTGATCTCCCAATACCAACACACTTTTGTTTACCTGGACACAGTTTAAGCGATTTTCGCGTCACTGTATTAATGGGTGGCTTCAAATCGGGAAACATGAGACTAACACAAGAAACTAAGTTTATACATTGGTTCAAAACTGTAGAAGATGGTTTAAACAAGGACTCTAACTTCTTGTGCTGGTACGATGGGTTTTAAATGCCATAATTCTTTTAATTTTAATTTTTCTATCTTTTCATTCATTTTTGTGCCTTATGCTGTGTAAGATGGAATTCACTGTCACTATTCATTTTATTTGCTTTCAGGTGCTGGCTTTAAAGGGGAACTGAAGAGAGAGGTATATGGAGGCTGTCATGTTTATTTCCTTTTAATCAATACCAGTTGCCTGGCAGCCCTGCTGGTCTATTTCTCTGCAGTAGTATCTGATTAAAACCAGAAACAAGCATGCAGCTAGTCTTGTCAGATCAGACTTATAAGTCTGATCCACTGAAACACCTGATCTGCTGCATGCTTGTTCAGGGGCTATGGCTAATAGTATTAGAGGCAGAGGATCAGCAGGGCTGCCAGGCAACTGGTATTGTCTAAAAGGAAATAAACATGACAGCCATCATATACCTCTCTCTTCAGTTCCCCTTTAAATGCCACAATTCTCTTAAGCTTAGAATTAATGGTGCATGTAACCAGGCCAGTTACCATTTGAATCCGGAATTTACGATGTCTCTTCATCACCAGAGTCTGCTTTATGTCATGTTGAGGATTCTATTGATCTTATCAATTTAGATAGGATGCCTGGGAAAGTCTCCTCAGTAACAGTTAAGGCATCTAATTACATTTATGTTTGCTAAAGAATGTTTCTCCTCTGTATGTCAGTGTATATAAGCTGTATTTTTCAGTTCTGGTCAGGAACCAGTCCGACGAAGGCTTTTTATAAGTCGAAAGCTCACTGTTTATCCATCTCTAAGTTAGCCAATAAATGGTATCATCCTGATTCAAAACTTCTTGCTTAAAATCATAAATGAGGGGGAAAAAAATCATAACACAAGATGCGTGTAAAATGGAGCACGGTTATAATCTTTCCATACTGGAGCTGAT